>NW_023650856.1:2500-5834 GCF_015228065.2 Penaeus monodon | reverse complement strand
CTCCTTCCTCTCCTCTCTCTCTCTCTCTCTCTCTCTCTCTCTCTTCTCTCTCTCTCTTTTTTTTTTTTTTACCTTTATTTCAGGTGTAAGAATAGAGTACATTTACAAAACTTTGCCAAAGCTTTAACATATTACACGTTAAAATATCTGTGGCAAGCACTCTAAAAGTTAACATTAAAATGACAACGAAACTAAGAAGGAAAAGAACTAAAAACCTAACGTTAAGACAAATAGATATGTGACTAGTTAAAACTCTAAAAACTCTGTATTTCTGCTATATGGTTGAGGAGCCAAATGTTGACGCGACTCTTGAACTGTTGTAGAGACGTTGCGTGATGGAGGCTGGTGTTCCTGACCATATTACACGTTAAACTATCTGTGGCAAGCACTTTAAAAGTGAACATTAAAATTACCTTTATTTCAGGTGTAATAAGAGAGTACATTTACAAAACTTTGCCAAAGCTTTAACATATTACACGTTAAACTATCTGTGGCAAGCACTCTAAAAGTGAACATTAAAATGACAACGAAACTAAGAAGGAAAAGAACTAAAAACCTAATGTTAAGACAAATAGATATGTGACTAGTTAAAACTCTAAAAACTCTGTATTTCTGCTATATGGTTGAGGAGCCAAATGTTGACGCGACTCTTGAACTGTTGTAGAGACGTTGCGTGATGGAGGCTGGTGTTCCTGACCATGTGGTTCCAGAGGCGCCCATATCTTGGCAGAAATGAGCGCAGGTGGTTCTCTGTCCTGGCAAAGGGCACACGCACTTGCTCTTGTCTCTCGTGTCCACCACGAGTGTCGTAGCTGGAGTCATGTAGAGCGGGAAGGCGTAGGCATGACAGATGTGGAGTCTGCACTACGTTAACTTTATACATTACACAAAGGTCGCCAACATTACGCCGGTGTTGCATCGGTTGAAGTGTGACATCCAGCGGTTCCCGTGTTTTGTAGCGTATGATTGCTTCCGCCCTCCTCTGAACCTGATCCAGCAGAAGATATGAAGGCGGACATGCAGACCATACAAGCGGACTATACTCCATAAGACTGCGAACCTGCGACTTGTAGAGTGTTGCTACACCAGGCCCGTCCAGGAGGTGGTGATGCGACGGATGCATCCAAGCTTCCATGCAGCTGTCTTAGCCACTTGCTGGACGTGACGCGTGTATGTTAAGCCGCTATCGAACTCTACTCCAAGGATCTTGACAGAGTCCTGCAGAGACAATCTTTTGCCGTCGAGGAGGATGTTTGGAGCGGGCAAGGAGGCCAGGTCCCTCCGACGGGAGATGAGCATCGCCTGTGTCTTCTCCGGGGCCAGCGTCACCTGCCATCTCCGGCTCCACGCCACCAGGCTCTGAAGCGTCTAATTAATGCGCGCTATTGTTCCCTGATGAGTATCAGTCGGAGCCATGGCCAAAGGAGAGGCAGGGAAACGAATGAAATCAAATTTAGACAGGCTAGTTGATGAAGGGACAAGCCTTAGTGCCCCTAATAAGGGCATAACGTCTTCATTATTGGCCGCAATGAGCCTGAAATGGCGAGAGGAAACGGTCTACCCCTCAGGGTCCCCACAAGGGGTAAGGAAATACCGTGCCCATGGCTCCCGGAGGCACAGCTTAGGAAGTGGACAGAAGAAGGGGGTGATGAAGAAGAGAAGGAAAGGAGAGAGGAAGAAGAAAAGACCGCACAAAATTAGTTGAGGCGAGGGCTGAGGTCCAAGCCAGGGCTGATCCCCTACATTGGGCCCCAGTCTCCGTCTCCTAAGCCCCCCCCCACACACACACACAACAAGCAAGGGATTGCGGGGGCTGAACTGCGAAAACTTTAAGGCCTATATACCGGTACTGAAAGTGCTGTAAAGTGTGGTGGGGACCTGTCAAACCTCTTCCCTGTTAATTCAGGGGTGAGGCAAGGCTGTGTCCTTGCACCAACACTTTTCAACACTTGTATGGACTGGATAATGGGCAGAGCTACTAGCCAAAGTCAGTGTGGAGCAACACTAGGCAATATCAAGGTCTCAGACCTTGACTTTGCCGATGATGTTGCCATCCTATCTGAGTCCTTGGAGTCACTGGTGGCGGATTTTGACGCATTTAGCAATGAGGCGAAGCCCTAGGCCTAGAGGTCTCCTGGACCAAGACCAAGATTCAGGACTTTGGGGGCCTGTTAGGGGAACCCGTTCAGTCGATCCATGCTTGCGGCGAGGACGTTGAAATTACAGAAAGTTTTACATACCTTGGTAACGTAGTCCATATCTCTGGGTTGTCAGACCAAGAAGTTAATAGACAGATTGGTCTGGCAACAGGAGCCATGAACTCGATCAACAAGAGCGTTTGGAGATGTCGGTACCTATCCAGAAGGACCAAGTTGCGTGTCTTCAAGGCTTTGATACTGCCAGTTTTGCTCTATGGAAGCGAAACCTGGACGCTATCCAGTGTCTTGGAGTCTCGCCTTGATGCCTTTTGTAACAAGTCCCTTCACCGGATCGTGGGGTACAGTTGGCAGGACCACGTGTCCAACCGGCAGTTACACCGTGAGACTGGCATGGGACCTGTTACTTGAATAATCCGGGATCGCCAACTCAGGCTATATGGCCACCTAGCACGCCTTCCTATGGACGACCCTGCACATCAGGTTGTCTCTCTGCGGGTAGAGGAGACCTGTGGTGCGACCTAGGAGATCATGGCTTGGGCAGCTCGACGAGACCTTAGAGATGGGCCGTATGCCTGCCTGGAGACTCGACTCGAGGGATCCTCGTAGCTGGAAGCGAAAGGTGGATGCGGCCATGCGCCCCCGTCGGCGTTAGCCCCTTAATGAGGATGATAATGTATATATATATATGTACATATATTATACATATATATACATACGTATATATATATATATACATATATATATACGTATATACACATATATATACATATATATATACATATACATATATATATACATATACATATATATATACATATAATAAATATATATATACATATATATACATATACATATATATAAATATATATATACATATATATACATATACATATATATACATATACATATATATACATATATATATATACATAGATATATACATAATATATATATATATATAGATATACAATATATATATATATATATATATATATACTATCATATAATTTATATATATATATATATAATATATATTATATATATACATATATATAGATATATACATATATATATATATAGCTATATAGATAGATAGATAGATAGATAGATATATGTGTATATATATATATATATACATATATATATATATGAATAAATACACACACACACACACA
>NW_023650855.1:0-5835 GCF_015228065.2 Penaeus monodon | reverse complement strand
TTTTTTATTTTTAAATATATATATATATATTATATATCATATATGATATATATAATTTATATATATATATATTTATTTAATATTATATATATTATATATATATGTGTGTGTGTGTTGGTGTGTGTGTGTGGGTGTGTGTGGTTGGTGTGTGGTGCCCGTGTGTTTTGTGTGTGTTGAATATATATAAATATATATATATATATATATTATATATATATACCTTTATAATAATGCATTAGTATAGGGTATACATATTAAAATATATATATATATAATATATATATTATAATTTTTTATAAAATTTAATAATATATATATTATATATTATATAATATTTTATAAACATATATATATTTTTTTATATATATATATATATATATATATAGACAATATTATGTAGATTAATTAGCCCTGATCATATTCCTCATGTTTATCAATAAGCCACGCGGATATTTACCAGATATAGTAATATTTTCTAGAGTATTTCTCAATAATGTGACATTCACAATATTTAAAGTAATATGCAACAACTGTTTTTTAAATATTCATGTACTGTATAAAATGGCATTAAAAACCACCCGCCATGAAGCGGTTACACGAACGCAAACAACAATAACAGAGGAGGAACAGATGAGGAATATTTGATATTTCGCGCTAGGGAAGAACAAAAACGTAATCCTTGTGCCGCAAAATGTTGGATGGTAACAACTGCAGCTCTGTTTCCGCAAAATTTTGGAATTCAGGTAAGGGAGTACGCGTATGAATTATAATTAAGTTTGGACCGTGCTGCCCGGTAATTCTTATCTTTTCCTGCAATAACCGAACAGTCAAGAATTATTATGTATTTTTTATGTGTTTTTTTTTTAGCAGAAAAATATTTTTGAAATCTATCCGGAATTGTATAGAGATCTCCCGCATATTGCAGCAAAACTTTTCTGCAAGACATATTCGTGGCAGGGGGCCTATAATTTGAGCTGTTGCTATCGAAGACAAAAGCAGACTACTACAGCATGAAATACATGGGGCCTTAAATTTCAAAGGCATTTTTAGTCACCAGATCACACCCACCATACACCCATAAATTTTTTTGTCATTATTTGAAGCTTTCTTTGTGTATGTGAAGCATTGGAATACCCTAGAGGAAAACGACAACAACCACTGCCTTTCCTTACTTATTTTGTGGTTGATCTTATGTTACAGAGGATCTACTTCTCAAATGTTTTTGTGATAAATAGAATAAAAGAATTCTCATTAAACAGAGTTTTGGGGAGATAATAGTAATATAAAAAGTAGATTATAATAATATATGATATAATAGTACAGGGTATGTAGAGAATATAATAATATATATATAATATATATATAGGATAATATAATAATATATAATAGAATATAAAATATTATAATATATAAATATATATATATAATATTATAATATATAAAATATATATAATATAAATATAGATATTTTTATGAAAATATAAAATATGTTTATATACATATATATACACACACACACACACACTGTGTGTTTTGTGTGTGTGGGTGTGTGGTTTGTTGGATGTATGCATTATATATATATATATATTATATATATATAATATATACATATTAATTAATTCTTTATTAATAGCTATTATTCATATATTAATTTTATATATATATATATAATATATATATATAAATTTACTTATTTTATAGCTAATATAAATAATATGTTAAAAAATATTTACTTATTATATAGCTATATATAAAAATAAAGTTATTAATATATAATATATATATATTAATATATTAAAATTATATATAATATATTATATGTATATATTTATACACACACACAAACACAAACACAAAAACACACGTGTGTGTGTGTTATAATTATATATATATATAATATATATTATATATAAAATATATATAATAATATATATAGATATTTTAAATATAATAATAGATATAGATAGATAGATAGTAGATAGATAGATAGATTAATAATAATATATATATATATATAATATTAATATTATTATGTATATCTTTATATATTTTCATTTAATATATATATATATATATATTATATGTGGGGTGGTGGTGTGTGTGTGTGTGTGTTGTGTGTGTGGTGTTGTTTTTTATTATATATATATATATTATATTAAATTTTATATATATATATATAATATATATATTTTTTTTTTTTTTTTTTTTTTTTTTTTTTTTTTTTCACTTATTAATAGCTAACATTTTATAATATATATAAAAATATATTATATATAATATAATAATATATATAATATATAATATATTAGGAAAATATATAATAAATTTAATATATATAATATATGGTACATATATACACGTATATTTGTGTGGTATATAAAATATATATATATATATATATTTCATATATTTGTATTTTATATATTTTTATAAAATATATAATATAATTTTTAATTTTATATAATACATTTAATTATATATATATATATATATATAATACAATAATATATATATAATATATATAATATAATATATATAATATATATTATATATATTATATATATAATATATATACAATACGCCCACACATAGTCCCCACACACACCCCACACACACATATGTATATAAAGTATATATTAGATATATATATATTTTATATATATATATATATATATATAATTGGTGTGTGTGTGTGTGTGTTGGGGGTGGTGTGTGTGTGTGTGGTGTGTGTGTGTCTGTGTGTGGGGTGTGTGTGTGTGGGGGTGTGTTGTGCGTGTGTGTGTGTGTGTATGTTGTGTGTGGTGTGTGGTGTGTGTGTGTGTGTGAGTGTGTATGTGTGTGGGGTCTATATATAAAATATATATATATATATATATATATATATTATTATATTATATATATCATATATACATACACACACACTCACACACACACACACACACACCACACACCACACGTACACACACACAAAAATATAAATATATTTTTCTTAACGGTAGCTTCATGTCTGAGCCGCCGTGGTCCCCCAGCATGATACTGAAAATTGGGAGTTTTCATGTTGTGATTTCTCTTGGAGTGAGTACGTGGTAGGGTCCCCAGTTTTCCCTTTTCACGGAGAGTTGCTGGGTTACCTTTTAGGTAATCATTCTCTCTATTTTATCCAGGCTTTGGGACCCAGCCACTGACTTGGGATGGCTTGGCCACCCAGGGCTAGGTAGGCAATCGAGGTGAAGTTTCCTTGTCCAAGGGAACAACGCGCCGGCGGGACTCGAACCTCAAATCCGGATGCCGTCGTGTGAAAGTTCTTGAGATGCCTCTAACCACTCGCCACCGAGGCCTTTTACGATCATGAGCTTCCATGATACAAAAATATTATAATATATTTATATATTATGTAGACAAGGTATGAATGAAAATGAAATCTTCACAATACAAGAGATGTATTTGACCGGTTTCGATTGCGTCTTCGTCAGAAATACATGTATTTCTGACGAAGACGCAAATCGAAAAACCGGTCAAATACATCTCTTGTATTGGGGAAGATTATTCATTCTCATTCATCCTTGTTCTACATTGTCAATTGAAAAACGGTTCAATTTATATACAATATATATTACATTTATATATATAATATATAATATAATATATATATATAATATAAAAATATATATATGTGTGGTGTTGTTTTGTGTGTGTGTGTGTGGGGTGGGGTGGTGTGTGGGGTGGTGTGTGTGTAATATAATTTTATATATTATTTATATAAATATATATTAATATATATATATAATGTATGTAGTTATAATACATATATATATATAATATATAATATATATATATATATATAATAATAATATATATTATATAGCATACACACACACACACACACCCCAACACACACCACACACACACACAAACACACCACACACACACCCCACCCACACACACAAAACACACACAATATATAATATATATATATTTTAAAATATTAATATATATATAGATATATAATATATTAAAATTACACATTATTATTAATATATATATATAAATTATTATATATAAAATATATATAAAATATATGGTATATAATATTTACTTTTTAAATACCTATATGTATAATATATATATATTTTTATTTTATATATTTTATATTATATTATATATATATATATATATATATAATAAACGTGTATATATATATATATATTAATATAATATATATATCTATATATATATATATATATGGGGTGTGTGTGTGTGTGTGTGTGTGTGTGTGGTGTGAAAGTGACTGAATGTGTGTTTATGAATAATATGAAATATATTTATAGATATAAAAATATATATACCATACATATATAAAATATTTCATATATATATATATATATATTATAATATATATATATATATAATATATATATTATATATATATGTTTGTGTGTGTGTGTTTGCGTGGGGTGTATGTGTAATGTGTGTTTTTTGTATATATGTATATAATATATATATATATATATATATTATAATATATATATATATATATATAATATATGTATATATTAATAATATATATATTAAAATATATAATATGTCTGTGTGTGTGTGGTGGTGTGTGTGTGGTGTGTGTGTGTGTGTGTGTATGGTGTTGTGGGGTGTGTATGTATATAATATAACTATATATAATATATATATATATATTAATATATAATATAATATATATATATATATTAAAATATTACACACATATATAATATATATATATATATATATATATATATATATATAAAATATATATAATATATATTTATTTATGTATTACACCCCACCAAAACAATTACACATTTCACACACACAACACCAGAGCAAAACATTATTTATAACAATATATATGTTATACATATATAAATATTATATAATATATATTATAATTTTATATATATATATATATTAAAAAGCTATATAAATAGTATATTTATATTATACTATACATATAATATAATATATTTATATATATATATATTATATATATATATATAATATAGATAGTATAGATAATATATAGATACATAATATATTATATAGTATACACAATACACACACACCACACACACCACACACCAAACACACACACACCATAATAAAATATTAATATTATATATATATATAATATATTATATAATTAAAATATTTTTATTTGTATATATAATAATTTTAAAATATTTTATATATATATAATATATATTTTATATATAAATATATTAATAATATATATATATATATTTAATTATATATATAATTTTAGTATATTTTTATGTATCAGTCTTGCTCTTTTAAGAACGCCTTTGGAAATTTCCCTTTAGGGGAATTTGGCAAATGAAAGATTTTATAAATAAAGTTGTTTATTTTTTTCTTTTTTTTTATTTTGGGGACGTAAGAATAGGGAAAGTGAGGGTTACAGGAATTCGCCTAGTCTCTCGGGTTAGGTCTCCCCTCGATGGGTATGTGGAGGTGTGGGCTCCCACCCGTCTGTCGTGGCTTGTTGCCACCTCACCATCACCATTTTGCCACGAAACTTAGGCCTCCTTCCCGTGAGTCCGTTTGTTACCCTGCGAACACGCTTGTTTCCAATCCTACTACATTCACCACTATAAACCATTAACCATTAAATTTTGAAAATGGAATCTTGTTTAAATTTATTTTTTTATTACTTTTACCTTTTTTTTAGAAATTAAGGATTTTTTTATATTAGTGTATATTGCAAACGTGACAATGCTCCCATTTAAACAAAAGAAATTTATTTCTTTAACTCTAAATTTTTTTCTCATTTTTCAAATTTAACGC
>NW_023650854.1:0-5835 GCF_015228065.2 Penaeus monodon | reverse complement strand
ATAGTTAAATTGCAAAATAATTATTATAACGTAATAATTACTGTAATAACGATATTAATTAAATATGATTGATAATTATTATAATATCGTTTTTATTGTTATTTCTAGTATTTTTGTTGTTGTTATTAGATATTTGCAAATTTTTATTTATAACTGCAATAATTGCAATAATAATGATAATAATTGCAATAATGATGATGATAATTGCAATAATGATGTTTAATATGTAATGATGATGATAATGATATTATGATGAAATCAGATAAATAATGATGATAATAACGGAAATTGTCTCCATATATAAGAAAAAAAAGGTTAAAAGAAAATAATTCCCAAAAGTCGAAAAGCGGCAAAATCTGAGCGAAATATGCCTTTTGAGAGTATACCCAAAATGACGTTTTTTCGATTTCTCTGATGATTTTGGCAATTATTGGGTAAAAATTTAAAATAATTACCAAAATCGTATTAATCATAAACAATAATGAGGAAAAAGTGAGAATAAAGAGAATTTGATAACATTTGATGATTATTAATGTTATCAATATTATCATATTTTATTATTATACTATTTATTATTATTATCAATATTATTATTATTATTATTATTATTATTATTTTTATTATTATTATTATTATTATTATTATAATATCGTTTTTAATATTATTATTGTTATTATTATCTTTATTATCATTTTACTAGTAGTATAATTGCAAAAATAATTATTATAACAGTAATAATTACTGTAATAACGATATTAATTAAAAAATGATATAGATATTATTATAATATCGTTATTATTGTTTATTATTATTGTTATTTCTTTTATCATTGTTGTTATTATTAGTATAGTTGCAAAGTTATATATTATAACTGCAATAATTGCAATAATAATGATAATAATTGCAATAATGATGATAATAATTGCAATAATGATGAAAATAATTGCAATAATGATGATAATAATTGCAATAATGATGAAAAATGATTGATAATGGTTTAATATTGATGATAATCATGATAATAATGATGTAATAATAGGAATTGTCTCCTCATATAAGAAAAAAAAGGAAAAAGAAAAAAATTTCCCCAAAAAGTCGAAAAAGCGGCAAATCTAGCGAAATATACCCTTTTGAGAGTATACCCCCAAAATGACGTTTTTTCGATTTCTCTGATGATTTTGGCAATTATTATGGTAATAATGATAATAATTACCAAAATCGTATTAATCATGACAATAATGAGGATAAAAGTGAGAATAAAGAGAATTTTGACAACATTATTATTATTATTACTACTATTATTATTATTATTATTATTATTATTATTATTATTGTTATTATTATTATTGTTATTATTATTATTATTATTATTATTATTATCATTATAATTATTATTATTATTTTATTATTATTAAAATATCGTTATTAATATTTTATTGTTTTTAAATTATCTTATTATCATTTTTACTAGTAGTATAATTGCAAAAATGATTATTATAACAGTAATAATTACTGAAAATAACGATTTTAAATTAAAATAATGATATAGATAATTATTATAATATCGTTATTATTGTTATTATTATTGTTATTTCTATTATTATTGTTGTTGTTATTAGTATAGTTGCAAAATTATATATTATTGTAGTGACTCATACCTAGCCAAGTAGCGCCGGAGCACTGGGAATGCCTGAGTCTCCCCTGAAGAAGGCCGCCTTGCCAGCGCAAACGCACCTGGACGATTCCTCTTCCTTCATACACTGTACTAGCCTCCGGGCTAGTACAGTGGTAACGTGTCGGCCTCTCATCCGAGGGGTCGGCGGTTCGCGCCCGCCCAGGCGCGAGAAGTTGCAACTGTCGCCCGGAGGTTACTGCTGTGCTGGCACCACGGCGGGCAGGACTCGGTTCAGCCGAGTCAGCAGCAGCTGACACACACGTGAGCAAAATCAAGCAGACAGTATGTCACACCAACAACTATGCAGAACGAACGAAGTCTACACAAGATGTTGATGAAGACGGTTACACCAAAGTAATATCAAGAAACCAGAGGAAAAAGACAGAGAAAACCAAACACCAAAGCCTTTGAAGGGAGCAGATCGTCCAAACACAGTCTACCTCTACATAACCAGTTGTCACCCAGACACAAACGAAGAGGACATTGAACAACATTTATCTGAAAAGTTTGAAAACATTTCAAGTGTGAAAGCCCATAAGACAGTGATGACACATGACTACTACGCCCCAGCTTCACAGTGTCTGTAAGGGAAAGGACGATAAAGCCCCGATCTGTTTATAGACTCTGATGCTTTCCCTGACAATGTTAAAGTGTCTTAAACAGAAACAAGTACAGCGCGATCAAATGTTTGACAGGCAACGCCGCAGCGTTACCCAGTGACCAGATCGCATAATGTCCTAAAAAAGAGCATATAAATGCTCAATCTCTCCTCGGACATTTTGAGGAAATTAAAATGCTAGTTGAGTGAGAGAACCATAGACATTTTATGCATAAGTGAACATGGCTCCACCAGAATGGACAGTAATTTCATTAATATTCCAAATTTTAAAGTTTATAGATGTATGCGGGCGAGAGGAGGAGTATGTATTATGTACGGATACCCTGAAGTCAAACGGATATCTGCTACAGCAGTTAGCATACTGCTGTAGAAGATGTCTGGGTTACCGTGCAAAGCAACATGCTTCCTTCTTTATTATTGGCGCTGTCTATAGCACCCCCATGCTACCTCTGAATCTTTGAATACATTGAAAAGGTTGTTTAGAGAAATGTCTTTAAAACAAAACCGTTTTTCATCTTAGGCGACTGAATGATGATTTACAAAATCTAATGCTAAGTTAGCTAAGATGATCAAGAAAAATAAATTTGAACAAATGATAGATAAGCTACACGAATTACAGAAAACACCTCTTCTCTGTTGGATTTAATATAACTAACAGACCAACATCATTATTCACTTCGATGTCATCCCGTGTCATGTTGCTGACCATGAACTTATCACGATGACGTTAAATATAAAGAAAACAAAGCGACCACCAGTAATAAAAACTTTTCGCGATTTCAAACACTATAACCCTCAATCTTTCTGCGAGCTTATCTTGTCTAAAGAAAGTACTCTATCAAATATTTCACTGACAGATAATGTAAACGACCAAGTAACTATCCTTACAGAAGTTATTAAAAGCAGCATTGATGCACTGGCTCCCTACGTAACACGAACCGTCAAACGTCCTCCTGCTCCATGGATAAATGACGACATTCAGAGAGCCATTCGCGATAGAAACAATGCCCACCAAGCCCTTAAAAGAAACAGAAATGAGGCCGCCCTTCAGGTAGATTATAAAGTCAAAAAGAAAAATGTAAAATTACTAATTCAACGTGCAAAAAGAAATTATTTCAGAAATAAATTCACAGAAAATAAGGACAACTCTAATAAAACATGGAAAATTGTTAAAACACTAGTGCCTTACAAAAAGCACCTCACTAATGATTGCATAAGGCCCATACAAAGAACCGACAATTTTAATGACTTTTTTTTCAAAAATTGGAAACTAACTTATGAGCAAACAATTGCTTCTAAGTTACAACAAAACATAGATCGGGCAAGGCTTACAACTA
Organism: Penaeus monodon; assembly: GCF_015228065.2. NCBI lineage: Eukaryota > Metazoa > Arthropoda > Malacostraca > Decapoda > Penaeidae > Penaeus > Penaeus monodon. Next base: position 2,204 of record NW_023650854.1, on the reverse strand, counting down.
ATTTTTTCAGACCACAACCAGTGAACATAGAAACAATCATCTTCGTAATAAAACATCTTCGCGAAACAAATGCTGTAGGAGCAGACGGCATTGCTTTGCTCTTTATCAGAGATAGTCTACCTGCAACTGTACATTATCTGACGGCCATTATTAACACCTCCTCTTGTTACTTGGTGTCTTTCCGTCGCTTTGGGAAACATGGTTATAGTAACAGCAATTTTCAAATCGGGGATATAGACGATGTCAATAATTATCGCCCTATTACTATACTCCCTATCTTATCCAAAATTCTTGAAAAAATTATAGCAAATCAACTGACGAGTTTCCTGGAGGCCAATGACTTATTATCTAAACACAACATGGTTTTAGAATAGGTTATCTACTGAAACAGCTTTACTGCAATTACTGATGAAATTTATAATAACATAGACAAAAATCGGGTAAATTTGCTCACATTATGCGACCTTTCTAAGGCTTTTGATAGTGTCAACCATGATATTCTCCTTAACAAATAGTAATCATAAAATTGATACCTTTTGGTTTAAAAGTTATTTAGATACAAGGACCCAATCGGTAAGAATCAATAATGATATGTCATCAAAACAACAAGTACCTTTTGGTGTTCCGCAAGGCTCTATTTTAGGTCCGATCCTATTTACAATTTTCATAAATAATGTATCAACAATAGTCCATTTTAGTACAGTACGCTGATGATTCACAGTTTCTTCATTGTTACTCAGTAAACAACCTAAACACGTTAATAAGAAACACTCAACATACTCTTACACAAGCAAAATTATATTTTGACACAAATGCCTTAAACTAAACCCACATAAACTCAATGTATATTCATAGTAGTCGGCAGAACATAGCTAGAATTCCCAATGACACAGTCATAGAATTTGAAGGCTGCTCTATTAAACCGAGCACTTCAGTGAATAATCTAGGAGTACACTTAGACAGCTTCATGACATTTGAGCCACACGTTGACAAAATACACAGGAAGGTAGTGGGTACCCTGATATATCTTAATCACATAAGAAATCAAATCACTACTGAAACTAGAACATGGTTGTGCAAACTCTAGCTCTAAGCATAATTAACTATTGTTCAAACATTTGGGGATCGGCTAACAAGACCCAGATGCAAAAAGTGCAAAAATTACAAAACTTTGCTGCCAGAGTAGCACTAGGTAATATCAGTAAACTTGATCACATCACCCCACATATAAAAAAATTGAAATGGTTAAAAGTCAATTCTAAATGCAGCTATGACACATGTGTATTCATTTACAAAATCATTCATGGGAATTATCCAAAATGGTTAATGCCTTTACAAACCGTAGGGAACACATCAGGTGTCCAGACACGTCAAGTAAATTCCCTTTTTGTTAAGAGATCGAATACCTATACAGGGGCACGTCAAATGGAAATACGTGGACCCAAGATATGGAACATGATACCAGATAATATAAGAAACATTAACAGCATCTTTAATTTTAAAACGAAATTAAAAGAACACCTCTTAAATACACAGATGTAAATATAAATGTATTTATGTAAAGAATAACCATTGTAATTTAATGGAATAAAGTGTTTTGACTTTGACTTTGACTTTGACTAATGGAAGCCGCCTTGCCGCGGTGGGGGGGCTTGAGGTCCCAATGATCTGGTGAGCCGGACCAGAGGGCTACCCATACTGGAGGGGTCACCAGAGAGGGATGAGACAAAATGAATTCCTGGTGCTCTAAGGCCTATGATAGGGGATGGTGCACCCACCCCTGGTTCATCTTGGACCAGGGAGAACTCTCCCACGTGTGTTTGCCGTGCGTGGCATCCGTATTACCAGGAGACAGGAGTCCTGGAGGTTGAGCGATGCTGCACGCTGCGCCCTGCAGCTAGCAACACACCTCTTTGGTCCTTTATTCTGGTTAGACAGGCGGCTTGATCAAGGCCCGGTCAAGTCAATCGGCTGGTCAAATATGGCTAGGGTCAAGCAGGTACTATTTAGTCGGTAGCGCATAGGTCCCGCGACTGCCATCAGTACTGTAATAGTGGCTGCGTATATTTCCTCATTACCCCTGTGGCTGTTGGGAGATTTTGAGCCCAACTATAGCTTCCCCTCGTTGGACTCCATGGTGGGGGGGTGAGGAAATGAAGAATTCAATTTGTTGAGTACTACAATTTACAAAGATTAGCTCTCTC
>NW_023650853.1:0-2500 GCF_015228065.2 Penaeus monodon | reverse complement strand
GCTTTCATTTTCGCTTTTTTTATAGATTTTTTTATTTTTTTCTTTTTCATTGGGTAGAGAGGGGGGAAAAACAGAAAAATTCCAAAAAAAGACTTTGGTCATCAGGAATAGTGCCAAATTTTTCGAATTGCGGTCTCTTTTTTTAATCCCCGCTTAATGAAAGGAGCGGCGGCCCCCTCTTTTGGGTTTCCGGGTGACGGGGTGCTATTATACAAAATCTGTTGTGTGAGTGGAGTAGGGGGTGGGAGTGAAATAATGGGATTTTCATACCCCGGTACATTCTCACATTTACAAACGTACCTGCAAAACAATACAAAGTGAAGAAGAAAAAGAAGGGGAGCGAAGGGAGAAGAAGAGAGAGAGAGAGGGAAAGGGGAGAGAGAGGGAAGAAGAGAGAGAGAGAAGGGGGAGAGAGAGAGAGAAGAGAGAGAGAGAGAGAGAGAGAGAAGTATGATGAAGATTCTAGTAACAATTTTACGATGTAAATAATGAGTAAAAAATGAAAATAAAAAAGTAGTGGGGGTAATGCAGCGATAGCAATAATAACCATTAAAAAGGTAAAACAAAAAAAACAACACTGATCATAAGAATGATATGTAAAAGAAGGAATCAATATGATTTTTAATAAAAGATGATAATAGTGAGAGTAAGAATAAGAATAATATGTAATAATGACAATTTTAATGAGAATAATTTGGGTTTGAAACTGTAACAATAATAAAAACAAAAAGAATAGTGACAATAAAAATATTACAATTTCATCAACAGCAACATAACAATAATGATAATCATCATCATCATCATCATCACATATTAATAAAAAAATAATAATAATAAAAAAATAAACAACAAAAAACAAAACAAAAACAACAACAAAACAAACAACAACAAAAAAAACAACAAAAACAACAACAACAAATAATAATAATAGCAATAATAAGATAATGATGATGGATGATGATGATGATGAGATGATGATGATGATGATGATGATGATGATGATGATGATGATGATGTGATGATGATGATTAATAATAAATAAAAACAAATAATAAAATAATAATAATAAAGATAATAAAAATAAAATAAAAGATAATAAAAAATAATAATAATAAAAAAACAATAACAACAATAAAATAATAATAATAAAAATAATAATAATAGAAGTAAAAAATAATAAGAACAAGACAGAGATAAAAAATAATATTTTTAAAAAAAAAATAATAATATTAGTAAAAAAACAAGCACAATTTCAACCTTTAACTAAAAAAGAAAAAAAAAATAAAAAAAAAAAAAAAAAAAAAAAATGAAGAAAAAAATAACAGACGAAGATTCTATACAACATCAAAACCCCCCGTGACCCCCCCCCTCCCCCCCCTCCCCCCTCCCCGGGGGCTGAAGGGACCAATCAAAGCGGAAAGGAAGATCAAAAGGGCAAAGAAGTAAAACTTTGCCCTTTAAAGTCAAAATGGGGGTCGGAGACGCCACAGTCACAGGTCGGTTCTGGCGATGTTTATTTTTCTTTTGGGTGTGGGGGTGTTTTGGGAAGTTCCGTGTGTTTTTTGTTTTTACCTTTCGGTAGGGGGTGTCTCAGGGGGTGCTCTCGATTTTTTGGGTTGTTGTTGTCTTTTCTTTGTGTTTTTGGGTCTTTTTTTGTTGTTTTTTCTGAGTTTTGGGTATTTCCCCCTGTTTTCTGCTGGTTTTTCGTTTTTTTATTCATAGTTTGTTTGGTACGTTTTCTTTTTCTTTTCTTTTTGTTCGTTTTAAAAACAAACACTTCTTTTTTATGCTGGGTGGGTTTGGTTTTTTTTTTTTCTTTTTCTTTTTTTTTGTTCTTTTTCTAAAAATTTTTTAAAATTGTTCTCCCCTTTTATTTCTTTGTTTTGGGGGATTTTTGCCCCCTTTTGGTAACTGCGGTTTAGATAGGGTTGTTCCTATTTTGTTCTCAACTGTTCTCGAGCCCGACGGGTTAAAAATGTTTTACATGTTTTTTTTCTGAACTTTATAGATTTAAGGGGTTCTGTGTGTGGCGTGTTCAGAATTTTTTCTTTGGGTCGAAGTGTCCCGTGCGCGTGTTTTTTTTTCTTAAAATTTGCGGATCATAATTTTTCTGGGCTTTCCCGGCCCTTTTTCTGTTCCTTTAGTTCTACCTGACCCGGCACCTCCCCTTGTGTTTCTTTGAGTAATAATCTCGTCATTTTGGGTTTTGGGACTCTCTGATCCCTTTTAAAACATGATTTATTCCCAGCAACATATTTCTTCATTGTTTCAATCAAGAAACTATCAATTGAAGAAAATATGTGTATGAAAGTGTGTTTTTATCGTGGCCTTTTTCGATTTAAATTTTTGTTGTCCAGAGACGAAACAATGGAATAACGGAAAAATTTAAAAGTTCTAGGAAAAGACACAAATAAAGATACTAAAAAAAAAAAAAATCATACACAATTAAAGTAATTGTATGGGGTTTTTTTTTTTTTTTTTTTTTTTTTTAATATATAAA
>NW_023650852.1:0-5835 GCF_015228065.2 Penaeus monodon | reverse complement strand
GGGGGGTTTTTTGTCCCTTGCCGTTTGAAGCCAAATTTAAAAAACCAAAAAAAAAAATGGGTTTGGTTTAATAGGGGAACCCTTTTGGGAAAAAAAACCCAAAAATTCCAAATGGGTTCTTTTTTAAAAAGAAAGAAAAAGGTTGGGGGGACCCCTTCCCTCCTGGTTTTTTTTTGTTTTCCCATACAAAAGCCCGGACCCTTTGGGTTTCCAAACCCATTTTCCCGGGCCCTTTTTTGCCCCCCGACCCCGTCCTTGGATTTAACGGGAAAAACCCCCAAAAACCCGTTGCAAACTTTTTAAAGGGATTTTTTCCCCTTTTAAAAATTTTTTTCCCGGGGGAAACAAAAAACCCTCTTTCCCCCAGTTTGTTTTTGGGAAAAAAGGGGTTCCTTGGGGGGTTTTTTGGGGGGTTTTTTAAAAACCCCTTCTTGGAAAAAAAATTATTTACCCTTGGCGGACCCAAAAACCCCCCCGGGGGCAAAAAAAAAAAGGGGTTTAATTTTTTTCGGGGCATTTATTTGGAAAATTTTTTTTTCTTTTTTAACCTTTTGGGAATTGTTTTTATTTTTAAAAGGAAAATTTTAAAAAAGAAAATTTTGGGACTTAATGGTTTTTTAAAAAAAAACCCCAAGTTTTTTTTTAAAAAAAAAAATTTTTAGAATGAAAAAAAATTTTTCCCCCAAAAAAAATTAAAGGAAAATTTTTAAATAATAAAAAAAAAAATTAAAAGCCCAAAAAAGATTTTAGGGGGGAAAAAAATTTAAAAAAAACCCCCTTTAAAGGGAATTAAAAGGGGGTTAAAATTGGGGGGTTTCCCCTTTCAAAAAATTTTGGGAAAAGGCCCCCCCCGGGGGGTTGGGGGTTTCCAAGGAAAAATGGTTCACAAAAATTTTTAAAAAATAAAAAAAAACCCTGAAAAAACTTTTTTTCCCCTTTTTTTTGGGGGCCCCCAAAAAAAAGGGCCCGGTTAAAGCCTTTTCCTAAAAACCCTTTTTTTGGGGGGGAAAAGACAAAGGTTTTTTTGGGGGGGGGGAAAAAATTAGGGGGATTTTTTAAAAACCATTTTTTTTTTGGAAAGGGGGAATTTAAAACAAGCTTTTTAGGGAAAAAAACAAAAAAATTTTAAAAAAAAAAAAAAACTTTGTTAAAAAAATTAAAAAAAAAAAGAGGTTAAAAAAAAAAAAAGGAAAAAATTAACCGGATTTTTAAAAATAACAGGTTTTACAGGGGGGACAAAGGAAATTTCGGAAAAAACCAAAAAGGTAAAAAAAAAGAGGGAATTTTAACCCCCTTTCAATTTTGGAAAAAAAGGGGTTTAAAACTTCCCAAAGGGGGCCAAAAAAATTTTTGGGGGGGATGGCACCCCAGGCCCGGGGAAAAAAAAAAAATTAAGAGGGGAAAAAAAAAAACCCCAAAGGGGAACAACAAAAATTAAAAAAAAAATTTAAAAAAAAAAAAAAACCCCCCCATTTAAAAAGAAAAATCCATTTTTTAATTAAAAAAACGCCCTAAAAAAAAAAAAAAAAAAGGGGAAAAAAAACCAAAATATAAAAGGGGTTAATATTTGAAAAAGGGAAGGGGGGGGTTTTTTAAAAGGGCTTAATGGAATGCCGGGAAAAAAGGAAATGGGGGGGAAAAAGGGGAAAAAAAAAGGGGGGGGGGGAAAGGGGGGAAAAAAAGAAAAAAATCTAAAAGGGGAGAAACCCTTTTTCCCCAAAAAAAAGGGCGAAAAAAACCGAAAAAAAATAAAAAAAAATAAAAATAAAAAAAAAACCCCCAATAAATTTAAAAAAATTGGGAAAAAAAAAAAAAAAAAAAAAAAAGGAAAAAGGGAAAAGAAAAAAAAAAAAGGGAAAAAGAAAAAAAAAAAAAAAAATAAAAAAAAATAAAAAAAACCCCCCCCTTTAAAAAAAAATAAAAAAAAATAAAAAAAAGAAAAAAAAAAGGAAAAAATGAAAAGAGGAAAAATTGGGAAAAAAAAAAAAAGGCCCAAACAAAGGGCCCAAACCCCAGGGGGGGAAAAGAAAAAAGGGCCCCCCCACCATGGAAAAAAACCCCTCCAAAAGGGACCCTGGAAAACCCCCCAGGGGCCCAAATCCAAAAACCCCCTTCCTTCCCCCGGGGGCCCTATTTAAAAAAAAAGGGGGGGGCCCCTTTGCAAAAAGAAAAAAAAAGGGGTTGGTTTTAAAAAAAGGGGGGGCATGGGGAAAAGGGGGGTTCATTTCCAGCCCCCAATGAAAAAATCACAAATCCCCAAAAAAAGAAAAAACACAAAGATACAGAAAAAAAAAAAACGGGAAACCCCGGTTTTCCAGGGGAAAAAGGAAAAACAAAAAAAATATAGAGGCAGGAGGGGGGGGGGGGGACACCCCCCAAAAAAAACAAAAAAGGAAAAAAGAAAGATCCTAAATTAACCCTGGGGTTGGGCCTTGAAAAAAAAAATTATGCTAGGGAAAAGGAAAAAAAAAATGAGGGAAGTAAAAAAAAGGAAAAAAAAAAACCCAAGGAGAAAAAAAAAACCACCACCAAAAAAAAAAAAACGGAAAGAAAAAACAAGTAAAAAGCCACAAAGAGGGACAAAATACCACAGAAAAAACAAAGGGGGACCTCAAAACAGGGGGGGGGATACGGCCCCCCAAAAAATAAAATGCAAAAGGAAAAAATTCCCCAGGTTTTGCCCACCCCCTCCCCACCACGAGGGAAAAACCCCCCCAACAGATGAGGGGAAAAAAAAAAAACAAAAAAAAAAACCCCCAAAAAAACTTCATACCCGAAAAAACCCCTTAACCCCAAAAGGGGGGCCAGAAAAAGGGGAAAAAAAAAAAGCCCCACAACCCCGGAAAAAAAGGGGGCCATTTCTACAAAAAAAAAAAAACCCCAAAGAAAAAAAAAACCCCCACCTCAAGAGGATTTGTGGGGAAAAAAAACAACCCACAAAAAACACCCAAAAAAGAAAAGGGGGGGAAAAAAAAAAAAAACCAGAGTGGGGGATACCACCCCAGGGGGCCCAACCCGCACCAAAAAGATACCCAAAAACAAAAAAAAAAAAGGGAAATTAAATTCCCACCCCCCCCACCAAAAAGCCATGGGGAGGGGCCACCTCAGAGAACCAGGGGAAAGATTTTCTCAAAAGGGGGGGAAAAAAAAAAAACCCAAATGGCCCCAGGGCCCTTAGGGGGGGGGGGAAAGGAAGGGCCCCAAAAGGGGGGGGAAAAGGGGGAGGGGTTAACGGGGGGAGATGGGGAGGGAAAAACCCCAAAAAGTATTCTTGGAAAAGTTGGCCCCTAACCAGGGAGAAAAAAACCCAACTTCTCTTTTTAAGCCCAAAAAAAAGGGGAGGACTTTTTTGTTGGCCTTGGTTTCCCCCAAACAAAAAAAAAAAAGGGGCCCCTTGCGAGGAAAAAACCAGGGAAAGGCCTTATGAATAGATTAAAAAACGGAAGCCCAAAATAAAACAAAAAAAAGGTTTGCCCGGGGGGAACCTTCTCTTTGCCAAAACCTTGAGGGGAAGAGGAGTAAAAAATAGTAAGAAAAAAGAAGGGGGGGAAACATTTTTACCCCAGGCAAAAGTTTCCGGATTTGAAACAGGGAAAAACATCCCTTTTCCCCAAAAAAAAGAATTTAAAACCAGGGGCATGGGAAAAACAACAAAATTGGTTTAAATTTTGGAAAAAAAAACCCCCTGGTTTAAGGGAGGAAAAAAAAAACATCCTTGAAAGGCAAGGGGTCCCCCCAAAAAATGGAAAAGCCAAAAAAAAAGAGAAGGCAGGGGACCCTCAAAAGATTTTAGCTCAAAAAAAACCCAGGGGACTTTGGTCATTCAAAAAAAAAAAAAGGCAGATAAAGGATGGGGCCTTAGTGGTTCTGAAAAAAAGAGGGGAAAAAAGCTACATAGCAAATGGGGGAGAAAAGCCACATTTATTAGATAAAAGAAAAACAACAATAACAACAATGGGGGGGACAAAACAAAAAATGGAAAGCCCTACAGGCAAATTAAGAGAGAAAAAAGGCAAGATCCTAGTAAAACCGTTTTTTATACATTAGAATAAATGGCAGGGAAAAAAGATTGTATGAAAAACAGGGAGGAGCTTCTTAGGCAGGGGGCCAAAAAAGAGATGCTTTTTACTTTGAAAACATGGACCCCAAACAGTCCCACACCATGGTACATACTACCAAAAAAAAAAAAAAACCCACAAGAAAAAAAAAAGATCCTGAATTACAGGGGGCCTATGGGCCAGGTAGGACCTGTTTTGAGCGGGCTTGGCCAATGGCCCCCCCACAAAGGGGAAAACCAGTGGATAGACTGCTAAACTAACATATCTCCCACTCCCCTTGTTGGAGCGTCCCTCCCAGAAAAAGGGACTGGCAAAAGATACCACCAAGCCTTTTTTTACGGAGAGAAATAAAGGCCACAACTCCAAAGGTTTTTACACCAGGTTTCTTTTTTCTTTTTTCTTCATTTTGATATTAGTATCCCTTATAACCCCTCCATTTCCCACAGGAGGAGAAGGCCTTCTTGGGTTTGGTGGCAAAATTTCTATGAAAAAGGGAATTTTTTGCATTTGGTCAAAGAAAAAAGCTTTTAAAAAAATGGAAATTAACAATATCATAGCCCCCACCTTCCGTACTTTAAATAAAAAAAAAGGGAATAGGGGGACCATGTTCCTTTACCAAGGGGCCACACTTCCTAAGAGATTTAAAAAATCCACTTTCTATAAAAACCCAAGGCAAAGGAACAGCAAATTGGGAAGCTTTCAGTCTCATAAGCCATAGCTGGGAAAATCCTTTGTTTTAACATGCCAAGCCATAGAATGAGGGAAAGGGAGAAAGGGAAGGAAAAACTAGAAAAAAAAACAGCCAGCAATTTTCTATAAGATATATTGATGATATCCTTTGGGATTTTTTCCACTGGCACAGGAGGGGCAGGAAAACTCATGGGGAAATAACCACCCCAGGGAGTTGGAAATAAGATTACAACCCCAGACTTAAAAAATTTCACATTTGGAAAATTACAGTCAAAAAAAGGAGCTGCCATTTCCTTGGGGACCCACTTATGGTGGTATTCTTGGAATGCAGAAGGTAAAGTGGCAAAAAACCTCGGTGTATTCATTAAAAAACCCCTCAAAAACACACAACCAGTATCTTGCACTTTTCCCAAATTCATTGCCAATTCCTCCAAGGCCTAAAAAAAAGATCCCTTACCCTTACTCTTCAGGGCCACTGAGAAATCAAAAAAAAGAATAGTAAAAGTGGAGGGCCACATTAAAAAATTAATGGGAAAGAAGCACTAACAGGGGGGGCCATGGGTTTTACTTTTTCTTTCACAAAAAAAAGAGGGATTACTTTAAGAGAAAAAAAACAAACCTAGGGATTCTTGCTTTAAAAACAAGGAATAATAAAAGAGGGGTCAAACAGGGAAAAAAAACCCTCTTAGAAAAAAAAAGTTAAGAAAAACAAGAAAAAAAAAACCGCTTTAATTTTTTCCCCATGCTATATTCCCCCATCCTTAGAAAAGAGGTCCTGAAAAACTTACTCTCTGAAAAGGAAAAAAATAATGGGGGAAATGGGTAGTAGAAAAAAAATGCTAAAAGGGGAAAAACCCCCATGGGGAAAAAAGAAAAATTTTACCGGCCTCCCACATCCCCATGAATAGCTTGGAGAAAAAGGGCCAAAAAAAAAAAGCTGGACCACCTGGTCAGGAGAAAATTCCCAGGCCTCCAAAAAAAATAAAAGTAAAATTCAAACAAACCAATGAAAGAGAAAAACATAAGGAGAATTCCCCAGGGGGACAAAACTTCATAAAGCAAACAGGAAAAAGAAATAAGTTTAAAA
>NW_023650850.1:0-5837 GCF_015228065.2 Penaeus monodon | reverse complement strand
TAAAATAATTTTTAAAAAAAAGTTAATAAAAAAAATTTTTTAAAAATATTTTTCCAAAAACTTTTTTTTTCCATTATTGTATGATTAATACATTCTGGAAATTTACATATTCCTAATAATGCCAAAATCTCCAAAAAAATCGAGAAAACGTCATTTGATTTCTCTAAAGCTATATTGCTAGATTTGCCCTTTTCGACTTTTGGGAATGTTTTCTTATACCTTTTTTAATATATATGGCAAAATTCTGTTATATCATCATATTATCATGTTTATATCATATATCGTTATCATCATCTATATCACTTATCATCTTTGGAATTTTATCATTTTATTGCATTGTTATCATTATTATTGCAATTTGAGTTTAGTATATATTTTGCAAAATACTAAAAACCCAAAAAATAATGTTTAGTAATAACATATAATAAAAATAAAAACCCGATTTTATAATAATTATTTATAACATTATCTTAATTATTATCGTTATTACTGTATTTATGTTTATAAAATTATTTTTGCAATTATACTACTATACAAAAATAATAAGGGAAATAATATCATAATAATATAATACAATTTTATAACCACTAGATTAATATTATTATACTTATACTTTTTATTATTATTATTATTATTACAGTTATAATGATTTTTGGAAATTAATACAATAATTGATATAATAGTAAAAATAAATATATAATAATAATAAAAATAATAAAAAAAAAAAAAAAAAAATAATAAAATAATAATAATTTTTTATAATATTCAAATTTTAAATCAAAATTCTCTTTATTCTCATTCTACATCATTATTGTTAGATAATTTACAATTCTGGAATTATTATCATATTACCCTAATAATTTGCCGAAATCACCAAAAAAATCGAAAAAAAAACGTCATTTGGAGTTTACTCTAAAAAGCTATATTCGCTAGATTTTGCCTTTTTTTGACTTTTGGAATGTTTTTTTATCCCTTTTTAATTAATATGGACACAATTCTGTTATTATCATCATCATATCATGATTATCATATTATTACCCTTATATTCTTTATCTCATTATCATCATTAAAATCATATTATCATCATATTGCAATTATTTTTTAAACTTTATTGCAATTGTTATCATTATTATTGCGATTATTGGAGTTGTAGTTATTTTTTTGCAAAAATACTAATAACCACAACAATAACGATAGTAATAACAAAAATATAACAATAATAACTATTTTTATATTTTTTATATCTTTATCTTAATTAGTATCGTTATTACTGTATTTTTACTGTTATATAATTATTTTACAATTTACTACCAGTACAAATAATTAATAATTAATAATAACAATAATGTACAAATAACAATATTATAATCACTAGCATTATTAATTATTATACCTATAACTTATTATTATTATTGTATTATTAAGTTATAATAGTTTTTTTGGCAATAATACTAATAATTAAGATATTAGTAAATAATAATAATAATTTAAATAATAATAATAATAATATAAACAATATTCAACATTATCAAATTCACTTTATTCTCATTTTATCAATCATTATGTTAGTTAATAAATTCTGGTAATTATTATCATTAATTTCCCCTAATAATTCAAAATCCCCAAAGAAATCGAGAAAACGTCATTTTGAGCATTCTCTCAAAGCTATATTTCGTAGTTTTTGCCGCTTTTTCGACTTTTGGGAATTTTTTTCTTAAAACCTTTTTTATATATTATATGGAAAACAATTCCTGTTATTATATTATCATTTCACTGATTATCATCATTATTATGTTATAATCTTTCATTATCACCCATTATCATCATGATTACATCATTATTGCAATTTTTAAAACATTATTGCAATTGTTATCATATTATTCAATTTTGGAGTTATAGTATATATTTTTGCAATAATACAATAACCACAAAAAATAATGATAGTAATAACAATAATAACGATTTTATAATAATTATTATATCATTATCTTAATTAGTATGTTATTACTTTAATTATTTTTTTGTTAATAATTATTTTTGCAATTATACTACCATACAAATAATAATAATGATAATAAAAACAATAATATTACTAATAACATATAAAAACCACTAGCATTATTATTATTATACTTATAACTTATTTTATTATTGTTATTATACAGTTATGATAGATTTTTTGGCAATATTACTAATAATTAAGATAATAGTAAAAATAATAGTAATAATAAAAAAATATATATAATAATAATAATAAAAATAATAATAATAAATTCAAATGTTATCAAAATTCTCTTTATTCTCACTTTTATCATCATTATTGTTATGATTAATACAATTCTGGTAATTTTTAAATCATTATTATCTAATATTGCCAAAATCACCAAAGAAATCGAAAAAAACGTCATTTGAGTAAAACTCTAAAAAGGGCTATATTTTGCTAGATTTTGCCGCTTTTTCAACTTTGGGAATGTTTTTTCAAATACCTTTTTTATATTATAATGGACACATTCCTGTTATTATCATCATCATTATCATGATTATCATCATTATTACGTTACATCACCCATTATCATCATTATCATCATCATTATCATCAATTATTGCAATTATTATCATCATTATTGCAATTATTATCATTATTATTGCAATTAATGAAGTTATAGTATATATTTTTGCAATAATACTAATAACCACAACAATAATGATAGTAATAACAATAATAATAACAACGATTTTATAATAATTATTTATATCATTATCTTAATTATTATCGTTATTACTGTAATTTTTACTGTTATAGTAATTATTGTTGCAATTATACTACCAGTACAAATAATAATAATGATAATAATAACAATAATAATACTAATAACAATATTATAACAACTAGCATTATTATTATTATACTTATACTTATTATTATTATTGTTATTATTACAGTTATAATAGATTTTTTTAGCAATAAAAATTAAAATAAAAATAATAATAAAAATTTTATAATAAAAAAATAATAATAATAATAATAATATAATAATAATAATAATATTATTATTATTAATAATATTCAAATGTTATCAAAATTCTCTTTATTCTCACTTTTATCATCATTATTGTTATGATTAATATAATTCTAGTTATTATTATCATTATTACCCTAATAATTGCCGAAATCACCAAAGAAATCGAAAAAACGTCATTTAGGAGTATGCTCTCAAAAGGGGACATTTCGCTAGATTTTGCCGCTTTTTCGACTTTTGGGAATGTTTTTCTTATACTTTTTTATATTATATATGGACACAATTCCTGTTATTATCATCATCATTATCATGATTATCATAATTATTATCGTTATCATCATTATTATCGTTATCATCATTATTATCATCATTATCATCATCATTATCATCATTATTGCAATTTTTATCATCATTATTGCAATTGTTATCATTATTATTGCAATTATTGGAGTTAAAGTATATATTTTTGCAATAATACTAATAACCACAACAATAATGATAGTAATAACAATAATAAAACAATAATAACGATTTATAATAATTATTTATATCATTATCTTAATTAGTATCGTTATTACTGTAATTATTACTGTTATAATAATTATTTTTGCAATTATAATACCAGTACAAATAATAATAATGATAATAATAACAATAATAATACTAATAACAATATTATAACCACTAGTATTATCATTATTATACTTATACCTATTATTATTATTATTGTTATTATTACAGTTATAATAAATTGTTTGGAAATAATACTAATAATTAAGATAATAGTAATAATAATAATAATAATAATAATAATAATAATAATAATACTAATAATGATAATAATAATAATAATAATAATAATAATAATATTAATAATATTCAAACGTTATCAAAATTCTCTTTATTCTCACTTTTATCATCATTATTGTTATGATTAATACAATTCTGGTAATTATTATCATTATTACCCTAATAATTGCCGAAATAACCAAAGAAATTTTTAAAAAACGTCATTTACGAGTATACTGTCAAAAGGCTATATTTCGCTAGATTTTGCCGCTTTTTCGACTTTTGGGAATGTTTTTCTTATACCTTTTTTTATAATATATATGGACACAATTCCTGTTATTATCATCATCATTATCATGATTTTCATCATTATTATCGTTATCATCATCATTATCATCATTATCATCATCATTATCATCATTATTGCAATTATTATCATCATTATTGCAATTGTTATCATTATTATTGCAATTATTGGAGTTAAAGTATATATTTTTGCAATAATACTAATAACCACAAAAATAATGGTAGTAATAACAATAATAATAACAATATTAACGATTTTATAATAATTATTTATATCATTATCTCAATTAGTATCGTTATTACTATCATTATTACTGTTATAATATTTATTTTTGCAATTATACTACCAGTCCAAATAATAATAATGATAATAACAACAATAATAATACTAATAACAATATTATAATCACTAGCATTATTATTATTATACTTATACTTATTATTATTATTGTTATTATTACGGTTATAATAGATTTTTTAAAAAATTAAAAAAAAAATTATAAATATAATAATAACAATAATAATAATAATAATAATAATAATAATAATAATAATAATAATAATAATAATAATAATAATATTAATAATATTCAAATGTTATCAAAATTCTCTTTATTCTCACTTTTATCATCATTATTGTTATGATTAATATAATTCTGGTAATTATTATCATTATTACCGTAATAATTGCCGAAATCACCAAAGAAATCGAAAAAACGTCATTTTGGAGTATACTCTCAAAAGGCTATATTTTGCTAGATTTTGCCGCTTTTTCAACTTTTGGGAATGTTTTTCTTATACCTTTTTATATCATATATGGACACAATTCCTGTTATTATCATCATCATTATCATGATTATCATCATTATTATCGTTATCATCATCATTATCATCATTATCATCATCATTATCATCATTATTGCAATTATTATCATCATAATTGCAATTGTTATCATTATTATTGGAGTTATAGTATATATTTTTGCAATAATAATAATAACCAAAACAATAATGATAGTAATAACAATAATAATAACAATAATAACGATTTTATAATAATTATTTATATCATTATCTAAATTAGTATCGTTATTACTGTAATTATTACTGTTATAATAATTATTTTTCCAATTATACTACCAGTACAAATAACAATAATGATAATAATAACAATAATAATACTAATAACAATATTATAACCACTAGCATTATTATTATTATACTTATACTTATTATTATTATTGTTATTATTACAGTTATAATAGATTTTTTGGCAATAATACTAATAATTAAGATAATAGTAATAATAATAATAATAATGATAATAATAATAATAATAGTAATAATAATAATAATAAAAATAATAATAATAATAATAATAATATTCAAATGTTATCAAAATTCTCTGTATTCTCACTTTTATCATCATAATTGTTATGATTAATACAATTCTGGTAATTATTATCATTATTACCCTAATAATTGCCGAAATAACCAAAGAAATCGAAAAAACGTCATTTTGGAGTATACTCATCATTATTGCAATTATTGCAATTTTTCGCTAGATTTTGCCGCTTTTTCGACATTTGGGAATGATTTTCTTTTACCTTTTTTGTATTATATATGGACACAATTCTTGTTATTATATATCATATCATGTTTATCATCTTTATTATCGTTAAATCATATCATTATCATTATCATATCATTATAATTTTTGCA
>NW_023650849.1:0-5837 GCF_015228065.2 Penaeus monodon | reverse complement strand
CCGGCCAGTGCCACGCAGATTTGAGGCTGCTGTTAGTTGTGCTAGGATCTCTGTGTGGTGAGCCATTAGCCTAGTGCCGCATGGGCAGAGATGTTCTTTCGTCTTTTATGTATTAACTTGTTTCTAATTGTTTTACTTGACCCCCCAACTTCCCTCATTTTATTCTAAGATATTACTGATTTATTGTATAAAATTGTGATCACTTTTATTTCCATGTCCACTCCTACATGTCTCTCAAGACTCAGGCTGCTAATATGTGTGTGTATATATGTATATATATATATACATATATATATATATATATATATATATATATATATATATATAATATATATATATGATATGTATATATATATATATATATAATATGTATATGTATATATATATATAGTATATATATATATATATTATATATATATATATATAGTACGTCTGTATGTATATATATATTATATATATATATATATATATAATAAATATATATATATATATATATATTATATATATATATATAATATATAGTATATATATAAATATATATAAATATATATATATATATATATATATATATATTTTGTAAATATTCAATATTATATATATAAAAAAATATATTTAACCTAAAATATAATTTAATAATATAAATATATAATAATATAAAATATATAATATAAATATATAAATTAATTAAAAAAAAATAAAAAATAAATATATTCCTTAATATAATTATTATATATATATAAAATATAGAAATATAATATATATATATTATAATATTATATATATAGATTATATATAAAATATATATATATTTTTATATATATAATTATATATAATATAATATATAAATATATATGTTGTATTTTAATAATGCATATTATAATATGTATATTTAAAAATTTGAAAATATTTTTAATATTATAATATTTTTTATATTTTTGATATATATATAATATAAATAATATTAATATATATTATATATGTATATATTATATGTGTGTGTGTGTGTGTGGTGTGTGTGTGTGGTGGTGTGGTGTGGGGTTTGTGTGGTGTGTAAAATTTTTAATAAAATAAATATATTAATATAATATTATAATAAATATATATAATATATAGTATTTATAATATATTATATAATATATAATATTATATATTATTTTTTAATATACATATGTAAACACACACAACACACACCAACACACACACACACCCCACACGTGGAATTCAGTCGAAAAAGATGCGGTAGAAAAACGAAGGGAAGTACAAAAAAAACACAAAATTGCCAAAGGGCCCTTTTTCGCTTTTTTGCTTCGTCGGGGCATAAAGATAGAGCTACATAGAGGTATAATAAAAGACTAGGCGGTAGCACGTCGGAAATCAGGTGTGCGACGACCTTTGGCTAGTTCGTGGTCCCTTTTGGGGTGTTAAGTTGCGGTTTTGAAGTTGCAGCACTCTCTCGAGCCCCTTTAAAACCCCACGGGGTTTGTCACTATCAAAACCACGATATGATGAAAAAACTGCAAAAACGGGGGGATGAGAGAAAAAATGGTTAGCTTCGACCCAGATCACTTCACCAACGTCGATTGACGGGCATCAAAGTGCGAAAGAACGTAACGGAATGGACGAGGTGAACTACGCTCCCGAGAGGATTTGTCCCTAAACCGCCTCGCGGATTTTGGCCGTTCAAATTTCCGAGGACGTGAGTACGAGCAAAAAAGGGGATTTGCTAGGGCTCACCTTGTCAGCCGTCCTTGCCCACTTTTTAGGAAACCTCGAGGCTGAATCCCGGGAAACACGTGGGGAATAATGTAGTCGGGTTTCGTTGTAGAGCACCCTTGTGTAGTCCCAACCAAAAACAAACCCTTTAAAAGAACCCCCAAGATAAAGCAGTAACCCCCCCATAAGTTCCCCAAAGAGGAGAAAAAATAAACAGCTTCTTTCCCGAACCGACCATAGAAGACCTGACCCCCCGGGGTTTTCTCTGTATACAGAAAGCCCAAATAAAGATGAACATACACTTTTTCCCTTCCCCCAAAAACAGCCGAACCAAAAAAGGGGCGTGGTCATTGGTTTTTTCCCTGAGCACTTAGAATCGACCCCGGAGTTCCTGGGGGAGGAAATACAGAGAGCAAATTCCAGCGCCTCCTTTACCCTCGTCCCCGTCAGCCCCCTTTTCGAGCAAAGCGAAAGATCATGACTAGACGAGGGGGGACGCCACGGAAAAGACACAAAGAATTTTCACCCTCACTCACGCGGAAAACCCTAGGGGCCCTGGTGGCCAACAGAAGATAAAAACCCACCTCGGCAAGAAGCGGGACATCAGGAAAAGAGATCAGACCACAACAGACCTCACAGCCAAGTGACAGTCCCTGGGGTGGCTGCGAAAGGTATACATAGGGAGACAGGACGTGGCCTCCAGAAAAGTATGACCAACCGCAGCGCCCCGCGACACGACAAAGGGGGCCCCTTCGTTTTTCCGTCGACCCGCGGCCATCTCCCAAGTGTCCCCGGCCTCCATTTTTAAAAAAAGGCCTGCCCCCACGACAAAGGAAAATGGTAGAAGGGCGTTATAAAAAAAAAACTCAACACCGCAACAGGGGAAGGCCACAACTACCAAGGTCGTCGCACACCTGATTTCCCAAGGGAGCCGTGTACTGAAATACTCTATGTAGCTCTGTCTAAGCCCCGACGAAAAAAAAAGCGAAAAGGCCTTTGGAATTCGTGGTTCTTGTATTCCCCCGTGTTTACGCCACACACACACAAACACACACCAAAAAACACACAACCCCCACTAATATTATATTAATATATATATATAATATATATATATATATTAAAAAATATATGGTGTGTGTGTGTGTGGTGTGTGTGTGTGTGTGTGTTGCGAGTAGAACAAGAAGGGAAGTACAAGAAAAAAAACGAATAGCCGAAGGGCCCTTTTGCTTTTTTTGCTTGTCAGGGCATTAAGGGCTAGAGCTAATAGAGGATATATAAAGTACTAGGCGGTCAGTCAGTCGGTAATCAGGTGTGGACGACCGGTAGTTCGTGGCCCCCTTTCGGGGTTTAAGTTGTTGGTTTTATGAACGCCGCTTACCATCTTCCTTTGTGTGGGGCAGGCCCTTTTTTAAAAGGAGGGGGACCAAATGGGGAGATGGCCCTCGGGGGGACGGAAAAACGAAGGCGCTCCCTTGGGTGCGCGGAGGGCGCTGCGGGTTGGGCGATACGTTTTTCATGGAGGCAGTCCCGTTCACCCATGAACCTGTCGAAAAACCACAAGGTATCTGTACATTTGGTGTGAGGTTGTTGTGGTCTGATCTCTTTTGCCTGACGATGTCTCGGCTTTTTGCCCGAGGTGGTTTTTTTATCTTCAAGTATGGCCCAAGGGCCCCTTTGGGTTCTGCAGGTGGTGAGGGTGATAATCTTTGTGTTTTTCCGTGTTCGTCCCCCCTTTGATTAGTCAGATTTTTCCCCTTTGCGTTCGAAGGTGGCTGAGCAAGGACGAGGGAACGGAGGGGCGGAAAAAATGTTTCTGACGTGCTGTATTTCCCTCCGGAACTCCCGGGCTGCAGATTCTAAATGCCGGAGGAAAAAACCAAGACCACGCCTCTTTGGTTTGGCTGTTTTGGGCAGAAAAAAATGTGATGTAATCATCTTTTTTAGTGGGGCTTTCTGATACAGAGAACAGGGCCGTCAGGTTTATGGATCGGGTTTTCGAGGGAAGGAAGCTGTTCATTCTTCTCCTCTTCGGGGTGAACGTAGGAGGGGTTTTAGCATTTAGTTGTGGAGGAGTTTGAAGGTTTTTTGGTTGGTTTTCAGCAAGGATTCTCTAAAAGAAGCCCGAACATTATTCCCCAGAGTTCGGGGGAGTGGTCAGCCGGGTTTTCCCTAAAAAAACTGGGCAAGGACGGTGACGGGTGAGCCCTAGAAAATCCTTTGGATTGCTCGTATCACGTCCCCCGGGAAATTTGAACGGGCCCAAATCCACGCAAAAGGCGGGTGAGTGCGACATAACATCTTCGGCGCGGAGTTCATCCCGGTCCATTCCGTAGGTTTTTCTGAGCTTTTTATGGCCCCGTCAATCGGCACGTGGTGAAGATGATCTGACGCGAAGTAACAGCTTTTTGCATCTCACCCAACGTTTTGCGTTTGGTCATCATATGGGGTGTTTGTAGAGAAACCAGATGGGGTTTAAAGGGCCGAGAGAGGTCTGCACTTTTAAACCGCAACTTCAACACCGCAACAGGGAGCCCCGAATAGCCCAAGGGCGTCGCAACCGATTACCGCGGACCCGACCGCCTAACTGTATAAATTTCCTCTATAGCTCGTTTAATGCCCGACGAAGCAATAAAAAACGAAAAGGCCTTTGGGATTCGTGTTTTTCTTGTACTTCCCCCGTTGTCTACCCCAACTGTTCGCATGAATTCCCCGTGTGGGGTGTGTGTGGTGTGTGTGTGTTGGTGTGTGTTTACAAGATATTATAAAAAAATAAAATATAAATTAATAAATATTATAATATAAAACAAAAGTTTTTAAGAAATAATATATATTTTTATAAAATATATTTTTAATAACTATGGACAAACACCCCAAAAAAACACACACCCCCCCCCCACCCACACCACACACACAACCACACCCAAAAAAAAAAAAAAAAAAAAAAAACAAAAAAAAAAAAAAAAAAAAAAAAAAAAAAAAAAAAAAAAAAAAAAAAAAACCAAAAAAAAAATATATAAACAAATATAATATATATTATATATATATAATTATATTTTAGTTTTGCATATTAATAAATAAATAATTATATATATATAAATATATTGATGATAAATAATATATATATATAATATATATATATATATATATATAATATAATATATATGTATAATGTAATAAATATAAATAATAGCAATTATATATACATAATAATAATAGATATATAGAATATACTACATAATATAAAATTTAATAAATATAGATTTTATATAGATAATATATATATATATATAGGTTAATATAATTATAAAATAAGATATAGATATATAGAGATATATAATATGGATGATAGATATATAAAAGATAAATATATATAAATATGATATAAAAGATAGATATATATATATGATAGATAAGAATAGAATAGATAAAAATTTAATAAGAATAATGATTATATGTGTATGAGAAATAGATAGATTATATATAGAGATAGATATATAAATAATATTTATAGATAAATATATATATATTGACAAATAGTATAGATATATATATATAGTAGTATATATATATATATATAATATTATATATATTATATTATATATATTATATATTATATAATATTATGTACATATTATATTAATATAATATAATATACATAAATATAATATTATATATATATTGATACGCATAGTTTATTTCCATTATATGTGCATATATAATATATATATATATTTTATAATATATTACATATGTATGCATATATCTTATATAAACTGTATAAAAACATATATAATATAATATATATATTTAATATCTAATAATTATAAAATTAATATAATATAATTATACATATTTATTATAAATATACATATATCTATAATATATTATATATACAATATTGAGATAGATATATAATTAGATATATAGATATATATAAGATATATATCTATAAAATATAATATATATAAATAAATAATAAATATATATATTATATAATATATATAATATATAAAATTATATATAATTATATATATATATAATTATAATATATATAATAATTATTAATATTAATATATAAAAAAATATATTTTAAAAATTAATATATTTTATTATATTAAAAAATA
>NW_023650848.1:0-5838 GCF_015228065.2 Penaeus monodon | reverse complement strand
CCCCTGACATATTGGGGGTGTGGACTGTTTCTTTCCCAACATACTCAGGCTTATCATGGCAATGATGAAGATGTTATACCCATGTTAGGGGCAATGAGCTTGTCCCTTCATCAAATAGCCCCACCAATTTAAACTCTCCCGATTCCCGACCCCAGGCTCTCCTTTGACCACGGATCTAAAACGTTGCAACTACTACTCCGTCCTCAATGCCTACTAGTACATTATCCACCCAAGTCAACACTCAGTCTCCAGGAGACATTCCTACTCTCCCTCACCTGATCTACCCCCACAACTTCATCCTCCTTTATTACTACTTTTCAGCCTTATTGTCCACCTCCCCATAATACTGCTACGCCAGTGGGTCTTTGTCTCTGTGCGAAACATGTGTTAACATGAAAAGGATGACCTGGGCATGTGTTAACATGAAGGAACCTGGGCAAACATGAGCAGCTGGCTGTGAGCGGAGGAGCGGAGGAACAAGCCAGGAGACGGAGTTGGGTGCTGCTCCTGTGAAGACCTCGTGTGTGCCCTTGTGACCTGATATATACTTTGTGTTGCCCTGTTATAAGCTGTATCGTGCAGTGTGACATGCTGGTTTCCCCCTGTATTGTGCCTATAGAAAAGTGTACGGGTAAATAACTTGTGTAAATAAAGGAAAGACTCATTTTGTGTTTATTTCGTGCCCTGCCTCGCCACTTGGCGTTTCCTCTCGTGGTGTTCTGGGACGCTGTGATGCTCAGTGCCTCATGGAGCTGTTCAGTGTTCACGACCCTGTGGATAGCACGCCGTCTGCCTAGCCTGCCTTGTGTTGGTGGTAGAGAGACGAGGCGGCCGGCATAACAAATGGTGTCAGGAGTGGGATTGGTGATATTTGATCAGTGAGACGCGCCGACTTATCATGTCGTCCAAAGATGGCGGCAGCCATGAGGGAGAGGAGGCTATGACTGAGGCAGGCACGAGTGAGGTGAAGCCGAGCTAGATGGACCTGATCACTGCCATGCTGGCCGATATGAGGGAGGAAATGGCACAAAGGGCAGAAGAGCAGGCACAGAGGGCACACGAGCAGGCGCACCATCTCGTCGAGATGCAGGCAAGGAAGGCAGAGGAACAGTTCTGCCAACTTGTTGAGGTGCTACAGAGCAATCTTGCATCTGTGAAGATGGAAACTCAGCAGTACACCGACAAGGCCTGCAACAGCGTGAAGAGTGAACTGATGGAGGAGGTGCAGACTCTGAAGGGCGAGGTTCAGGGCCTGAGGGAGGAAGTGAAGGCGGAAAGGTGGCGTCACGAGGTACTAACGTTGCAAGCAGAGAAGGCAGACGAGGTTCTGGCAACAGATGCCAGAGTGTCAGATTTACTGGGGTCTGCCTGGGGTCCGTGGCAGGAAACCCCCGGGCTTCGCAGCGTCGTGTCGGAGCCAGTGGTTGCTGCAGAAGGCTGGGGACCCATCGGAACCGCTCCCTTGGGTATAGGTGGCGGCAAACTCGGACCCGGTCAACCCGCCTCGTTGCCTCCCTCACACCCTTCCTCCCCCCCAGGCGTGTTAGTTCACGGCACGCGTTCTCCACCCTGCAGCCCCTCGGCCTCCAGACATTCTGTGAGGCGTAAGCCAGCTGAGTACGACGGGAAAGGGGCCTGGGAGGCCATATGTCGCCCAATTTTGAAATCCCCCCGGCCCCCAATCTGGCCCAGGGCGGGAACCAGGAAGAAAAGGGCCCTGCATTGGTAACAGCGCAAAAGGGGCCCCGCGGGGAAGTGCTGGGGCATCTGCCCCACCCCAAAAAAGGCCCCCTTACACCAGTGGGGCGGGGGCCCTTTTAAACGCCTTTTGGGGACCACCAAAAAGGCCGAATATATCGGGCGCGCTTAAAGAAGCGGATCATGAGCGTGGCGAGACACTGTCCCAGCTGGCGCAGGATGTGGAGGCGCTGGGTAAGGGGGTTTTTCCCCTGGGGCTGCGGAAGAGATGATCGTGGCCCTGGCCCGCGAATTCTTTGTTGTCGTTTTGCGGGACCGCAGCTGAAAATCTACGTCAAGAAAGGCCCCACCCTGAGGCCCCTGCAGGGGGCCCTGGAGGGCCCTTTGGGAGTTGGGGCCCTTTCCCTGAAAAACCCAGTGGCCGGGGGCCCAAAGCTTTTCAGCCCCGCCGTGACCCCCGGGGGCCCGGGAAAGGCTAAAGTGGAGAAGATAGCATTGGGAAAGGGTGAGCCCCGGGGAAACTTTTAAAGGGTTTGTTTTGGGGGCTGTGGTGAGGAAGGGCACAGATAGTCGTGTCGGGGGAAAGGGGGAAAAACACGCCCTTTTAACCAACAATTCTGATCCCTTTCCAGCAGTGCCGAAAGGGGACTGTGGCAAGTAGGGTTTCCACCACCGAGTGCATGTCCTAAGGCAAGGAAGTGGTCCCGGGGGAAAAAACTCGGACAGGCTGGAAAAGGGGGCCGAAACCCAGCCGTCCTGGGTTCCGGGCCCCACTTGGGAAAACTCCCATGAACCAGCCCCCGATGCAGGTGGAGGGCTCAGAAAGGGGGGAAGCCATGCCCCTGACAGTGGACACGGGGTGAAAAGGGACCCTATTTGGCGGCCTGATTTTTTGGGGCCACTAGGCAAATTTCCAGCCCACCAAAAAGGACTGTGGGGTGTCCGGGCTTGTGTGCAGCTCAAGGGCCATTGGGCTCGTTTTGGCGTGGGCAGCACGGTGCAGCGGCGGCCAGGGTATGGGGCCCGATCTGGACGGGGCACTCTTGCGGGGGCCTTGGGCCCCGACCGGGGGCCCCGCAGGAAGTTGCCTTTCCCTTCCAGAGGGGGGGGGGGCTGCCCCGAGGTAGTTACGGCTGAGCGACTGCACCTTCCCCCCAGGACAGAGTCTGAATCCGGTTCAAACTGTAAAGAGTGATGCGTGGGGTAGAGGGCCCCCCCCCCTTTGGAGCCACCCAAAAATTTTGGCAGCGGCTGATGGCGTAGCGGTTGGAGGGGCCCTTTGTTGGCCCAGGGGGGGGGTTTTATTTACGTTTTGGGAAACTAATTTTCCCCCAATAAGGACAAAAGGGTGCCAGCTGGGCAAAGCGGGCACTTGTGAGGAAGTGGAGCGTCCCAAAAAGTCTCGGGGAGCGAGGAGTTGGTTGGGGTGGGGCCGTTTTCCCGACTTCCTCGAGGAGGGCCCCCGGCGTGACGTACCAAAGGGGCCGGAAGCTAAAAACCCGGGGCCGGGGGGAAAAAAAAGATGACGTTTCCCCCCGTAGCGGGATGAGGGCGTGGGGAGGCGCTGACCGAGATGAGGACAGCATTTGGGAGGTTTAGGGGGATGCAACGACCTCAAAGGTGAAAACCCTGAGCCAGGTCCCTTTCAGCAGGAGATACCCCCCTGGGTGCCACTGCCCAAATTCCGCCGCCCCACCTCCTCCAGAGCGCCCCAGCGAGGCGAAGAAAGCCGCGCTGGATGAAAGATTTTTGTGTTTCTGAGAACGTTTTTTTTAAATTTTTTGTAAATTTTTTTCAGGTTTTGATAGGGAAAAGCAGATGGGTCGTCGGGGTTGATAGGGGGGGATAGTGCTACCCCGTGGGTCTTTGTCCCCTGTGCGAAAAATGTGTTAAAATGAAAAGGAAGACCTGGGGGATTGTTAACCGAAGGGACCGGGGAAAAAAGAAACATGGCCCGTGAAAACGGAGGGAAAAGCCAGGAGACGGGGTTGGGTGTGCTTTTGTGAAAAACCTCGTGTTTCCCTTGTGACCTGATTTTATACTTTGTGTTTGGGCCCCGTTAAAGCTGTATCGTGCATTTTGGGGCATGCTGGTTTCCCCCTTTTTGTGCCTATAGAAAGTGGGCGGTAAAAAACTTGGTTAAAAAAAAGGAAAAACTGTCATTTTTTTGTTTATTTTGTGCCCCGCCCAAAATTGGGGGGATTGGGGGAGAAGACCTTCGCCTGCCTCCCCGGAAGGATGCTAAAATTTGTAGCAGTGTTACTTTCCCCTCCCCCCAGAGGTCACCTTTAAAACACCCCTAAAAAATTTCCAAAAATTACTTTCCCCTAAAACATGGGCCTTCCCTTAATGTTTTCATTTGGGGGGAACCCTTCCGTCCCCATTTTCAACTTCCTCCCCGTTTAGTGCAAAATTTTTGGCGTTTTGGACACCTGCAAAAATTCCGTTCCCCCAGCCGATGGCCCCATGTGCCCAAAACCCGGGTTTTATTCGATCAAAAGGGCGCAAAACACCCCATGTTCCAAAATGTGGCGGCCCCCCATAATGTTGAGTTGAGGGGGCAACTTAAATTTTTAGACTTGAACTCCTCTACGTGAAGCCCGACAGGAACAACGTCGACGGGGGTTTTTCCCCTTTGTCCCTCCCCCAGTAAGGGGCCCCCTCTGCCCCTCCCCCTCCCCCTGCCCCTCACCCTCCCCCCCAAGGGCGTTCCCCACCTTATATCGGGAGTATTATATGTTTCAGGAAAATAAGATATATAAATCTCTTTAAAAAAAGGGGTGACAAATAAACCTTAAGAGGTGACAAAAAAAATTAAAATATTTATAAATTAAAACCCTATTCAGGTTTTATCGGCACGTTCTTGGGGTGTGATGAGGGAATGGGGGGTGGCTTTCCCGGGGGGTTGCTGGCGAAGATATGATAGCAAATTTTCCCAAAGGATTTTCTTTCAGTTCAAATGTAGTTTAAAAAATCAGAAAATTTGTACTTCGAATTTGAAAACCCAAAAAGGGAAGTTTTAAAATTTTTTCTATTTTTTTCCCTTAAAACAGTGCTAAGAGGGAATGTTTTTTCCCGCCCGGATTGTGTTTCCTTTTCTGTATCGGGTTAAAATGGTTGATGGTTGAGGAAAATTGTTTTTCGACACAAAAGCCTATGGTAAAGTATTAAGCGAAAAGGGTAGAAAGATTTTAAAAACTGGGATAAAAGGGGTTGGGTGTCATAGGTTATAGAGCCTGTAAGTGGAAGGGGTTTTGAAAAGGGTTAAGGGGGGGGGGCGAATAAGTATGGCGGGGTTTGTAAAAGGGAAGGGTAAAGGCCACTAATCAAATGGGGTGATGGCCTGAGGGAAGAGGGAGGACATGTATGGGTAAAAATGCAAAGAGCCCTTTTAAAAGGGTGTTTTGGAAATTTTCACAAAAAATCACCGACATTCTGGCAAAAAAAGGTACCGAAAGGGCCAGTGGGGAAACAGTAGAAGACGGGGCAGAAGGAAGATGGCGTGGTATTGGGGAGAGTAGTCCTAAGAGAGGAAAACTGTAAGGATGAAGAATCCCTAAAGGGGGGGGTAGACAAAGAAGAAGACTGTACGTAGAACATGGGTGGGGGATTTGGGGGAAAAGGCGGTCATTTGAAGTTGTCTAATGTCTGGACGGATGATTCGGAATGGATAGAGTTTTACGCAAACATCGAGGAGGGGTATTAGTATCAGTATCGGAGCGTGGGCAAAGGATAGGGAGGGGGAAGGAAAACCCTGAAATCAAACTTAGCTTTGGACGAAAGGGGCAAGTTTAAAACTGCTAGTAAGGGGGAAAAAAATTTAAACTTCATTATGGCCTGGGGAGCCTGAAAAAAGTGGGGGAGAAGAAACGGGTTTCTCCTCGGGGGCCAATAAAGGGTTGGGAACGATTAACCCAAACGAATACTGCCCCAGACTCCCCGAGCCGTTCATGGGGGAACAGAGCCACCCTTTTTCCTTTTGCACGACTTTTACCCTTTGGCAGTGGCAGAATAAGGGGGTGAAAAAAGAGAGGGGAAAAGGAATGGGGAGAAGAAAAGACCATGCAAAATAAGTTTAGGCGGGCTGGGTCTAAAGGGAAAGATATCCCCTTTCACTGGGCCTTCTCCGTTCCCCGGGGG
>NW_023650847.1:0-5838 GCF_015228065.2 Penaeus monodon | reverse complement strand
CGGGGGCCTATTTAGGAACGGAAGGAAGGAGGGACTGCGAAGGCAAGAGCGTAAAAGGAGGAAGAGGAGGGGGGGAAAAATTAGGGAGATTTGGACAGGGGGAAAAAAAGAATGGGGGGTTGTAGTAGGCGGAACTGTAAGATTTTTTTTAGGGGATTGTTGTTTGCTTGCTTTTTTGTCTGGGTATTGTGCGTGCAAGAATTTTTAACAAGAGGATGAAAATTGTAAAAGGCGATATTTTCGACTTTTGCTATTGTTTTTTTCCCGAATATTGCTGCATGGGGGAAGAGTAATTTGATTAGGGCGGGATTGTTTTGCAAATGCATTTTGTGCAATTATCCCTTTTTGTTTTTAAAGGGTGAAGTGATTGCAAAGGGAATTTAGTTTTTTCGACGTTGAAAATTTGGGAAAGAGAATTGCAAAACGGTTCGGCCTTTCCGGTTATTCCCCGTAGCTAAATGAACCAAAAATTTTAGGGATACTAGTCACGGAAAATTTGCTAAAAGGGTTTTTGGGTTCCCCCACAGCCGGGGAGCTCGTGCTTCGGTTTTGTGAACAATAGCGTTTTTGTCCTTTCGGTTGCGTTATTGTTTTTTCGTGGCGGAGCGAAGAAATCCCGGGGAAAATAAAATTGTGAAATCATTGCAAATGTCGCTTGCTCGGAAAAAAAATGAACAAATGGGTTAATTTTACACCCAGTTTTTCTTTTTTTCCCGGAAAGCGAAATTTGGGAAAGTTTTTGCACAATTCTTTTTTCCCCGGCATTTTTTCGCTCCGCCACGAAAAACACGAATGAACGTAAAGCCGAAAGGAAAAAAAAGGGCTTTTGTCACAAACCGAAGCACGAGCCCCCCGGACTGGAAGTGGAACCAAAAAATACCTTCAGCAAAAAATTCCCGGGGGACTAGATCCCAATTTTCGGTTCTATTTAGTACGGGTAATAAGGGAAAAGGCCGAACCGTTTGCAATTCCGTTCCAATTTTCAACGTCGTAAAAAAATTTCCTTCGCAATCATAGTCACCCCTTTAAAATCAAAAAAAAAGGGAAATTGCACAAGATGCTTTTCAAGACAACTGCTCCATAATCAAAATTTCCCTTTCCCCTAGCAGCAATATCAGGCAAAAAAAAACAAGTATGCAAAAGAGTCGAAATATGCCTTTAAATTTTCAAATCTTGTTCAAATTTTTGACGCAACAATACCCAGAAAAAAAGCAAGCAAGCAAGCAATCCCATAAAAAAAAAAAAATCTTTCAGTTCCGCCCATAAAAAAACCCATTCTCTTATTCCCGTGTCCAAGACTCTCCCAATTTCCTCCTCCCCTCTTCCCCTTTGCTCTTTACCTTCGCAGCTCCTTCCTTTCCCTATCCGAAAATCCCCAATCGATCACGGCCACAAAAGGAGATCATTAACCGGACGTGATCGAAATCCCCTTTCGGGGGAACAACCGGGCGAGTACGGGTCGACCGCACCAGGCTTCGACAGATGTTGATAAACGGGCGACACGACAAAAAGGAGTGCGGTGGTCGCAAGTAGGGGAGAGGGGAGGGAAGGAAAGACGGAAGGGGAAGGGGAAGGGGAGAGGGGAGAGAGGAGTGGATTTAAGCTGGGGGAAAGGGTGAAGGAGGGAGGGGAAAGGGGGGAAAAAGGGAAGGGTGGAGGAAAAAGGGAAGGGGTGATTTAAGTAGGAGAAAGTAGGTAAAGGGGGATGAGGAGAGGGAAAGGGGAAGAGAGAAGACCGAAGAGTGAAAAAAAAAATGATTTAACTTCGGAAGGAAGGGGGGAAGGAGAAGAAAGAGATGGATTTGGGAAGCATGAACCTCCATCAACCTCGGAGCATGGGTAAAACATCCCTGGGAAAAACCCCGGGAAAAAAAATTTTTTTTTTTTTTTTGGAAAGACTGAATGCTCTGGAAAAACAGAAAAAAAAAAATAATCGTGTCTTTGTAAAGGCCGCGGACATATGTGGGAATGAAGACGCCCACATAACGGAAGCCGCGGAAAAAGGCACAAAGCTAAAACTGTACAGAGTCAGTCACAAACAAATACTTTTTTCCACCCTCCATTAGAACCATTTTTAAATTTTCCCCAACCTTCCGGTTCCTTTCAGACTGCCAACATTTAGAAGAAAAAAAAAGAGAGGAAAAGACAAACCCGACGGAAAAGCGACGTCACAATAAAAGTCCGGGCGATAAATTGACTCGGAATCGGTCTCGAACTCGCAGGATTAAACTTACAGGATTCGAAACTCACACGATCCGAACTTACTCATCCCTCCCCCCGCCTCTCCACACACTCTTAGCCCAGCCGAGTTGTCCTTCTTCAGACACGAAGAAGATATACCCCCCCCCTCTCTGGGTATACAATCTCCGAAGGCCATAAACGGCAAGAAATCGTGCTGGCCAAACCGAGAGTCTCATTTAACGCCCGGGTGAGTAGCGGGGCCCCCGTTTGGTGGTTGTAGGCAAGTAGGTAGGTAGGCAGGTAGGCTTATCACCTGTTATAAAAGGAAAAAAAAAAAAAGACGGGAAAGGATAGTGATGTATAAATGTCACCAAGGTATCTAAATACACTAGAATAATCACATTTAGCGTAGGAAGGCTAAATTGGATAAAAAAATAAATAAACAAAGGAAAATTTGTCGATGTATGAATGTTCCCAAGGTTTTAAAAAACCCACTAGAATAATCACTTTTACCCGGTAGTTGGCAGGTAGGCTTAACGCCCCTGTTATAAATGGAGAAAAAAAAAAAATAAAGGAAAGGACACCGATGCATGAACTAACAGGATTCCTAAAAAAAACGCTAGAATAATGACAATTCCTCTACAACATCACTTCAAGGACACGTACTGTTCATTTCGTCATGATGAGTTTGTAGGACATGTGATTAAATTTAACTAGCCTGTTGATAAGAAGTTCAGGTGGAAAGCAGCCAGGTTTTTAAAACGACTTTTTCTCTCCTTTTTTTCTTTTCTTTTCTTTTTCTTGTTCCTTTTTTTTTACCGTGATTCCAGGTAATCGAGGCGCGTAAGGGGAAAAAATTATAGGCTTAAAATTAGAATGACGATGCTGCTTCTCAAGTTTAAGTGACTTTTTTACATGGCCACGGGAGAAAAACTACTGAATAGGCTTAGATGAATTGTAATGAAGCTATCTCAATCGCTGTTCCTGCCTGTCTGTTTGTCACTCTCCTACCCTCTCTCTCTCTCTCTCTCTCTCTCTCTCTCTCTCTCTCTCTCTCTCTCCTCTCTCTCTCTCTCTCTCTCTCTCTCTCCCCTCCCGCTCTCTCTCTCTCTCCACCCTCTCTCTCTCTCTCTCTCTCTCTCTCTCTCTCCTCTTCTCCCCTCTCTCTCTCTCTCTCTCTCTCTCCTCTCTCTCTCTCTATCCTCCTTCAATCAACTTCAAGACGAAATCCTCACAAACCGACCACAACCTCTAAAAACCCCCCGACGACAAACAACCCCCGTCCTTCGCCACAGCACGAAAACCGCCCCCCCCTCCCACCTTTCCCCTTTCCCTCCCGCAAACGCCATTCTTGAAAAACCCACTTTGCTCCTTAAACGCAAAAAGTAATAGAGTTCCTTTTTGGGGTATCGACGGCGATGTTTCCCCCTGCTGCCCCCTCCCCACGCCCGCACGATGGCCGTCTCACCCCGCCATCGCCCACCCTCCTCTTTTCCCCCTACCTCCTACGCACCCTTAACACCCTAAATTTCACCCTAATTACCCCCAGCAAATGCCCTATTCTCTCTCGAGTTTTTACTTCGTTGTGTTGTTTTTGGCTTCATAAACGCTGATGTTTCCAGCGTTTTTTTTTCCGTTGGTATTATAAAAAGAATAAACGAATAAACAAATAAAATAATATGAAGTGAAATCGTGGAAACAAATAA
Organism: Penaeus monodon; assembly: GCF_015228065.2. NCBI lineage: Eukaryota > Metazoa > Arthropoda > Malacostraca > Decapoda > Penaeidae > Penaeus > Penaeus monodon. The sequence continues at coordinate 1,951 of NW_023650847.1, read as the reverse complement.
TAATCAAAATAAAAAAAAGATAACAAGAAAAAAAAAAGAAAACCAAAAAATAAAAACACAAAAAATAATAAAGAAAATGCAACCAAAACAACACGAACAAACACACACACACACACACACACACGAACAAACACACACACACACACGAACAAAAAACACACACACACACACAAACCACACACACACACCACACACCACACCACACACACACACACACACACACGCACACGCACAAACACCAGAAACCTCCCACTCGTCCCCAGCCCCCGTATCTCAAATCCCGAAACCCGTTTTTCCCAGAGTTCGCAAACCACTGCCCGTCGCCAGCGTCGCATTCAGCACGTCCCCCCCACCTGCTGGCCCCTTCCTGTCACCTCGCCCATCACGCCGTCAGCCGTGCGTTCCCATGCGTCAAAAACGTGTGTCTATGCGTTTTTATGGTCGTCTATGTGTTTTTATGCGTGTCTGGCCCTCATGTGTTTTTATGAGTCGTTGTTTTTCATTTTGTGGTCTTTCTGTGTCTTTTGCGGTTTTTTATGTGTCTTCTGTGTTACGTGGTCTTCATGGTTGTGTATGTTTTTTATGTGTGTTTGTAGTTTTTTTGGTCTTCTATGTGCGCTAGGGTTTTTTGATTCTCCTGCTTCTCATTTCATTTCGTTTTTTTATTATCGTCATTTTCCTAATGAACCAACCCCTACCAATCCCATAAAAGCTGGTACCATAGCCACCCTACCCCTTTTCCCTTCGTCACACATCCCCCGTATCACCACACCAACTCGTCCCCAAATTTCCACCCAATCGTCCCAAATTTTTTGCAAAAACAACTTTTCAATTCGTACCAAAACCCAAAAAACGATCAAAAAACCCACCTTCCCCATAACCCACCCACTTACCCCCCCCCCCCCCCCCTCCCCCCCTCACACACACTTCCCCCGCCGTGGGGGTTTAAGGGGGGGGGTAAACAAAAAAACAGGTCACAAATTATGTACAAACCCGGCTCACGCTATTGGCGGTTGTTTTCGTGTGGTGTGTTTTATCGCCCCGGGGCCGTGAGTGAGTAAGGGGTCCCGCGCCACACCCGCTATAAAAAAAAAACGCACACGACGAAATTTTTGGGAAAAACGCACAGCGCATATTTGGGGAAAAAAAACGCCCCAAAGAGGCATGTGGAAAAAAAAGCACCAACCCATTGGAAAAAAACGCACACGAGCATATTAAATGGTCCAATTTTAGTTTAAACCCAATTTCTTTTTTTCTCCTAGAAAGAATAATAATGCTTTAACTCCATCAATTTAAAAGGTTCAAAGGAAATTAAATTCCTCAAGAAGGTTTTTTTTTTTTTTTTTTTTTTACGAACCCAAATCCTTTTTTTATTCGTCCCCCTTTTTTGCCCCTCGGGCCCCTGTTCCCTTTTTTTCCCTTCTCTCCCTCTTTCCCCATATTTTTTGAGGCGTAAACCCTTTTGTCAATAAACTTGAAAAATCAAAAGCCTCACTTTTCTTTACCCAAAACAACGAAATCCAAGCCTTCCGTCCACTTTACGATGGGCCGGAAATAGCCGGAGCAACTAATCTCGCCCCTGATGCCTGTCGTCGCCGCCGACCGAGGATTCCGCGCTTCGCCCGTGGTTTGTCCGCCGGCCAAAAAAAAATTTGCCGCCGGCCAAAAAATTTCCGCCAGCCAAAAAAAAAAAATTGTCCCCCCCTTTTGGCCCCAAAAAAAATTTGTTTCCCCAGCAAAAATTTTTGCCGCAGCAAAAATTCGTCCCCGCCCAAAAAGTAAAAATTTTCGCCGCCGGGAAAAAATTTTATGTCCGCCCCCCAAACCCAAAAAAAAAATTCGCCCCCCAGCAAAAATTTTCCCCCCTTTAAAAAAACCCCCCCCCCTGCCCCCCCCCAAAAAAATGCCGCCACCCAAAAAATTTGTCCGCCAGCCAAAAAAAAAACCCCCC
>NW_023650846.1:0-32135 GCF_015228065.2 Penaeus monodon | reverse complement strand
AAAAATTTTTTTTTGGGGAAAGATAAAAATAAATAAAGATTAAAAATTAAAAACAAAAAAAAAGGGAAAAATAAACCAGTATTAATTTTGCTTGAACATCTAGTTGCCTCTAATAGCAAGTATTTTGAATGCATTATGCCGGGTACAGGTACTTTAAAACTAAATTAATGCAATTATGTGAGAACTTTTTTTAAAAATCGAAACAATGGAGACTGAGATCAATAAGTTTTAATATCGAATCGATATTCATTATTTGTATCCTTTTTCTTCGAAAAAGCAAAAAAAATCTAACTCCTTCTCCAAATGTGCGCCCTTTTTTTGAAATTTTAAAAACATTAATCTTTCTTTCCCGGCAATGTTTCGGTAAAATACCGTTTAACTACAATTATTTTTAAAACAAAATACCACAGGGCACCGAAGCCTTAAGTACACATATTTCGCCTTTCCTTTTTTTTCTCTTTTTTTTTTTTATTACTTTAATCTATCAGTTTTTGATATTTTCGTTTATTTCATAAAATATTTACAGGGTTAGAATGATAACTTTTTGGATGCTCCCTAAAAAATTAGGAATGGTAAAAAAATCATCAAAAGATAAAAACTTTGTTTGGGTTAGGTTGGTTTTTTTGGTTAGGCTGGGTTTAGGTTGTTAGGGCAATACACCTAGGGACTTTATTTTTCACAAAAATACGGGAAATTTTTTTGGTCATGTCTAACCACAGGTTCCCCGATATACTTCATTTCCCTAAAGGGAATGGTTTTGGCGTATGGGGGTTTTCCCGGTATTAAGCCCCACTTTTCTGATTAAACGAAAGGATAAATAAAGGTTTGCCCGGGGAGTCACGGTAGAGGGGTTTGGTTTTCCAGAGTACACGCAGATGCGCCTAAACTTTTAAACTTTTATCCCTACCCCCCCCGGGTTACCCGAGAACTGCTGTTGTTCGGTATACGGGCTGCGCGCCTCACCCCCTTCCCAGAAACCCGGAGTGGCAACCTCCGGTGCTCAAGGGCGGGAACTTGTACCTTACACACCAAGAGTTGGCCGGCCACCCTCCCACTCAGCCTAATTGGCGGACGGGAAACCCTGGGCCCGAGGACACCATTCCGAACACAAAAGATTAAAAATGGCGCGGGGCCCCCCTACCCTTTTTTCCTTCTTTCAAAGAACCCACACAACTATTACCCAAGCTTTACCCCGCATGTTGGGTTAAGTCCCCGGGTCCTTTTTTTTCTAAATTAATTTTCCTCAACCTTTATCCTTCTCTTCCCCCTCCTTCCTTTCCCACTCTACAAGTTTTTCCCGGAGACACAGTGGAAAAGGGGGTAAGGAGAAGGATCTAGGGGCTGGGTAGCAGCATGGAACCGCAACCTGAAGTTTTATCATAGTTTTTCCCCGCTCCTAGCCAACCCGTGGGCACCACACCCACTCCCAAAGATTATGTTTATGCCAAACCCCTATCTACAATGGTTCAAGCTGTACTACCTGGGAGAATGGGGAGGAATGGTGCGGTGTGAGGGAAAGGAATATGGTGTTGGAGGTGAGGAGGATAAAGAAGAATGAGAGTTGAAGTGGAGATGATGTTATTAGTATTTTTATATTATTATTATTTTTATTATTATTATATTAAAAATTTTTATTTTTTTTTTATTATTATCTCATTATTATTATTTTTCTTTAATTATTGTATTATTTCCAAAAAAAATATTATAACAATAATAAAATAATAAAAATAATAATATAATTTTAAAATAGGGAAATTTATAATATTGTTATTTATAATTTTTGTATTATTTCATTATTTTTATTTTTTACTGGTAATAATTTAAAAATAATTAATAACGAAATAATTAATAATGATAAAAATTAAAATATTATAAAAATTTTTCGTTATTATTGTTTTTTTATTTTATTACTATTTTTATTGTAGTTTTTATTAGTATAGATGTAAAAAAAATATATTAAAATGAAAAATAATGAAAAAATTTTTGAAATTTTTGAAAAATATGAAAAAAAGAAAAAGATGAAAATGAGATGAAAAGATAATAAGAAATAATTATAAAAATATGATAAAACAGAATTGTTCCATAAAAAAAAAAAAAAAAAAAGGTAAAAAAAAAAAATCCAAAAGCGAAAAGCGGCAAAATCTAGGAAAAAAGCTTTTGAGAGTAACTCAAAATGACGTTTTTTCCATTTTTTGATGATTCGGCAATTATTGGGATAATGATAATAATTCCCTGAATTCTATTAATCATGACAATAATAATGATAAAAAGTGAATAAAAAAAAAATTTGTTTAAATTAATTTTTATTATATTATTACTTATTATTTTATTATTTCATTAAAATCTTTTTAATATTATTTTTAATTATTTTTATTATTATTATTATTTTTTTTATTATTATTATTATTTTTTAAATATATTATTATTATTTTATTTATTATATATTATTTAAAATTTTTATTTTATTTATATTTAATTAAAAATAAATAATAATAATAAAAAGTTTTAAATAATATGATTAAATATAAATTTTTTATTTTATTTTTATCAAATTTTATTTATTTATTTTTTTATTATTAAGTAAAAAAAAAAAAATTTTTAAATAAAATAAGTAAAAGATTTATTAAAATAATGTAAAAAAATGTTATAAAAATTTTATTGTTTTATTTTGTTTTTACTATTTTTTAGATTTTATAGTATATTAAAAAATAATTAATTGAAATTTATTGAATAATAATAATTTTTTTGAATAATGATGATAATGAATAATGAAAAAGGATAATAATGATGATAATATGATAATAATGATGATAAAGAGAAATTGTTTTTAAAATAAAAAAAAAAAAAAAAAGGAAAAAAAAAAAACCCCAAAAGTCGAAAAGCGGAAAAACTAGCGAAATTTTTTTTTGAGAGTAGCCCCAAAATGACTTTTTCCTTTTATTTGATGATTCTGAAAATTATTAGGGTAATAAGAAAAATACCTGAATTCTTTTAATCATACAATAATATGAAAAAATGGAATCAAGAATTGGAAACTTTGATGTTTTTTGTATTTTTTACTATTTCATTATTTTACACTATTACATTATTATCTTTTTTTCCCTTATTATATATTTTATTATATTTTATTTATTATTTTATTATTTTTTATTATTATTATTATTAATTTTATTATTTTTTAAATATATTATTGAAAAAAATAATAATTAGTATAAAAATAAAAATAAAGAAAAATTTTTAAAAAAACAATTTGTTTTTAAATTTTTTTATTCATTATTTTATTATTAATTAATTTTTTTATTATAAAGTAAAAATAATTAAAAACGAAAAATTAAATAATGATTTTTAAAAAAAAGATTAAAAAAAAGTTTAAAAAAGTTATTATTTTTTTATTATTTTTATTAATTTATTGTAGTTTTTTATTATAAATGAAAAAATATATTAAATGCAAAAAATTTGAAAATAATGAAAATTGAATAATGAGATAATAATTGAAAATGATATAATGATGATAATATGTATAAGATATAAAAAAAATTTGTTTCCATATAATAATAAAAAAAGGTTAAAAAAAAAAAAAAAAAGAAAAAAAACCCCAAAAAAAAAAGCGGAAAATTAAAAAAACCCCTTTTGAGAGTAGACTCCAAAAGGACGTTTTTTCCCATTCTTTGATGATTCGGGAAAGATTAGGGTAATAAGTTAAAATTCCCTGAATTCTTTTAACATGAAATAATGATAATAAAAGTGAGAATAAAAAAATTTGGAGAACATTTAAATGTTTTATTAGATTATTACTATTATCATTTTATTGTATTATTTCAATTATATTATTTAGATATTATTATTATTTTATTTTATTATTATTTTATTTTTTATTATTATATTATTATTATTATTATTATTTAATTTTTATAATGAAAAAAAAAAAAAAAAAAAATTATAAAAATTTTAAAAATTTTAAAAATTTTAAAATATTTTATTTATTTTTTTTTTATTATATTTATTATTTTTATTATATTTTAGAATTTTAAAAAAATTGTAAAAATATTATTAAAAAATTTTTAAAATAAGATTTAAAAAATTATTTTAATAATTTTGATTATTAAAAAATTTATTTAATTAAAAAAATTTAATAATGTAAAAAAATTTTTAATAATGATTTTAAAAATTTGGAAAATTGAATAATGAGATAAAAGATAAATAATGATGATAATGATAATTTTGATATAAAGAATTGTAATTAATTAAAAACCCCTTTCCCCATAAAAAAAAAAAAAAAAAAAAAAAAAACCCCAAAAAGTCAAAAAAGGGAAAAATCTAGCGAAATTACCCTAGTGAGAGTAGACTCCAAATGACTTTTTTTCCTTTTCATTTGATTTTTGGGCAATGTTAGGGTAAAAATATAATAAGTACCTAATTCTATTAATCATGCAATAATGATGATAAAGGGAGAATAAAGAGAATTTGGATAACATTTGATGATTTTTAGTATTATTACTTTATCATTTTTTTATTTTTTTCATTATTTCATTATTTTTTATATTTTTATTATTATATTATTATTTTTTATTATTATTTTTTGTATTTTTTATTATTATTTTTTTTAAATTATATTATTATTAATTATTATTAAATTTTTATTAAATTAAAAATTAAAAATTAATAAAAAATAATAAAAATAATTTATAATAAAAATTTTTTTAAAAAATAAAATTTTTATTATTTTTATAATATTTTTTAACAAAATTTTATTTTACTTAAAAAATTTTTTTACTAAATAAAATTTAAAAAATAATTATAAATAAATTAAAAAACGTTATTATTTTATTATTATTTTTTTAAAACTATTATTATTTATTGTTATTAATAATGAAAAAATATATAACTGCAAAAACATAATAATGATAATTAATAAAAATGATAATAATTGAATAATATGATAATTGAATAATGATGATAATGTGGAAAGTATAATGATGAAAAATAATAATAATTTTTTAAAAAGGGAAAATTGTGCCCATTAAAAAAAAAAGTAAAAGAAAAAAATCCCAAAAGTCAAAAAAAGGGAAAAAATATAGCGAAATTAGCCTTTGAGAGTAACCCCAAAATCCCTTTTTTTTCCTCTCATTTTTTAATTCTGGCAATGATTAGGGTAATAATGAAAATTACCTGAATTTATTAATCATGACAAAATGAAATAAAAGTGAGAAAAAAGAGAATTTGGATAACTTTTGGATTTTATTTATATATTATTTTTAATTATTTATTATCTATTATCATTATTTCTTTATTATCTTATTATCATTATTATATTAATTATTTTATTATTATTATTATTATTATTTTTTATTAATATTTTATTTTTATTATCTTATTCATTTTATTACTTTAATTATTAGTATTATTCCCCAAAAAATTTTTAAAAAACTGTAATAATAACAATTAATAATAATAAAAAATTTATAATAGATTGTTTTTAAATTGTTATTATATCATTATTGTATTTTTATTATTATTTTTGTAAAAAAAATTTTTTTAAAAAAAAATTTAAATTAAAGAAAATTAAAATAAATATTAAAAAAGTTTATAAAAAGTTTTTTTTAAAATATTGTTTTTATATTTTAAATTTTTATAATAAATTGAAAAACAAAAAATTGTAAAAAAATAATTATTGAATAATGATATAAAAAAATTTAATAATGAAAAATAATGCTAAGATTAATAAGATAATATAAATAATAATAATGAAAAAATTTTTATAATAATAAAAAAAGGTTAAAAAAAAGAAAAAAAAAAATCCCAAAAAAAAAAGGGGAAAACTGCAAAATATACCTTTTTGAAGTGACTCCAAATGACTTTTTTTTCCATTCTTTGTGATTTGGCAATGATTAGGGAAAAATGATAAAAAGTACCTCAATTCTATTAACATGAAAAAAAATGATGGGTAAAAATAGATAAGAGAATTAGATAACATTATTTTATTTTTATTTTACTTATTACATTTTATTTTTATCATTATTATTTATTATTTTATTTTATTATTTTTATTATTATTATTATTATTAATTTTTTTTTAATAAAATTATTATAATTGAAAAAAATTAAAATATAAATTTAATAATAAAAAAATAAAAATAATATAATTTATAAAATGTTTTTAAATATTGTTTTGATATATTAATGTTATTTTATCTTTATTTTTATTTTTACTGGTGTAAAATTTAAAAATAATTATTATAACGTAAAATTACAGTAATAACGAATTAAATTTAAAATAATGGTATAAAAAAGATTTAAAAAACGTTTTATTGTTATTTTTATTGTTATTATATTATTATTGTAGTTTTATTAGTATAGATTAAAAACATATATTTAATGCAATAATTGCAAAAATAATAATTTTGCAAAAATGATATAATTTCTAATGAATAATGATATAATAAATAAAAAAAAAAATAATATGAAAATCATGATAATAATGATGTAATAACCAATTGGTCCATATAAAAAAAAAAAAAAAAGGAAAAAAAAAAAACCCCAAAAAGTCAAAAAAACGGCAAAATCTAGGAAAATATACCCTTTTTGAGAGTAGACCCCAAAAAATGACGTTTTTTCCATTTTTTTGTGATTCGGGGCAATTATTAGGGAATAATGAAAATAATTACCGATTTATTAATCATGACAAAAATGATGATAAAAGGATAAAAAGAGATTTGGATAAATTTGATGTTTGTTAGTATTATTATATTATAATTTTTTTATCTTTTATTACATTTTTACTTATATATTAATATTATTATTATTTTTTTATTATTTTTATTATTATTATTATTATTTTATTTTATTATTATTATTATTTTTATTTTTTATTTTAAATTATATTATTGCAAAAAATAAAAATAATTAATAATAAAATTAAAAATAATAAAAAGAATTTATAAAAATGTTTGGGTAAATATTGTTATTATTATTTTTTTATTATTTTCTTATTTTATTTTTAATATTTTTAAAAAATTTAATTATAACGAATAATTAAATAAGATAAAAAAAAATAATATAAAAAGATAAAAAAGTTATTATTTTTTATTATTATTGGTTTATTATAATTATTATATTTTTTTATGATAATGAAAAAAATATATTATTGATTTTGATAAAATATAAAATTTTTGATATAATGATGATAATTTTGAAAATGATATAATGATGAGATAAGGAAAATTTAAAGAAAAATAAAAAATTTTGATTAATATGTAATAAGGAATTGGTTTTCCATATATAATAAAAAAGGTAAAAAAAAAAATCCCAAAAGTCGAAAAAGCGGCAAAATCTAGAAAAATACCTTTTGGAGAGACTCCAAAGACTTTTTACCCTCTATTTGTGATTCTGGCAATGATTAGGGTAAAATGAAATAATTCCTAAATTCTATAACATAAATAATGATTAAAAGTGAGAATAAGGAGAATTTGGATAACATTTGATGATTTTAGAAATTTTACTATTACATTATTATTATCATTATTGTTTTATTATCATTATTATCATTTTTATATTTTATTATTATTTTTTATTTTTTTTTTAATTATTATATTATATTATTATTATTATTTAATATATTTTTATTTTTTATTTATTATTCTTTATTTATTGTATTACCCAAAAAAAAATTTAAAATTAATAAAAACAATTATAATATTTTAAAATTAAAATATAAATTGTTAAATTTTATTTTATTATTTTTTATTAAATTTTTAATTAAAAAGGAAACTAAAATTGTAAAAAAATTTAAAAAAAAAATTTTAATAAAACGTTAAATTAAAATTGTAAATATTTAAAAAAAACTTTTATTGTTTTATTATTATATTACTATTTTTATTGAGTTGTTATTAGATAATGAAAAAATAATTATAATGTTTCTTAATGAAAATTTATTGAATAATATGAAAATAATGAATATGATGATAAGGAAAAAATGATAAATATGATAATATGGGGATGATAATAAGATTTCATAAAATAATAAAAAAAAAAGGGTTTTTAAAAAAAAAAGAAAAAAAAAAACCCCAAAATCGAAAAGCGAAAAATCTAGCGAAAAAAACCCCTTGGAGAGAGACCCCAAAATGCCCTTTTTTTTCCTTTTCTTTTGTGATTCGGGGAATATTGGGAATAATGATAAAAATTTACCTAAATTTCTTTTAAATCTAAAATAATGATGAAAAATGGAATAAAGAGAATTGGAAAAACTTTGATGATTGAGTATTATTTATTACATTATTATTATCTTTTCATTATTATCTTATTATATATTTTTTTTATTTTTTTTTATTAATTATTATTTTTATTATTATTAATAAATTTTTTATTATTATTTATTTAAAATTTAATTAAAGTATATTAAAAAATTTTTATAATTTAAAATAATAATAATAAAAATGTTATTAAAATAATACAATTTTATTTTTTATTGTATAATTGTTATTATCATTATTTTATTTTTACGGTTTTTAAAATTTTAAAAAATTGATTATAAATAATTTTATAAAAAAAACGTTAAAAAAAAATTTTTATTATTATTTTATTATAAAAATTTATTGGGGTTTTTATTTTTGTTTAAACATTATTATTATTTGGGAAAATTTATGATTAAAAAAATTTTTTAAAAAAATGAAAAAATTGCAATAATAATGAAAATTTTTGAATTGTGAAAAATTTTGAAAAAAATGAAATTGATGTAATGATGAAATGATGTATAAGAGATAATAATGAAAAATAATAATATAAATTTGTAATAATAAAACAGCAATTGTGTCCATATATAAAAAAAAAAGGTAAAAAAAAAAAATCCAAAAGCGAAAAAGGGCAAAATCTAGCGAAATATACCCTTTTTGGGTAGACTCCAAATTTACTTTTTTTTCCATTCATTGATGTTTCTGGCAATGATTGGGGAAATAATGTAAAATTCCCTGAATTCTATTAATATGACAATAATGATGAAAAAAAGTGAAATAAGAAATTTTGGAAACATTTCAGATTATTAGTATTATTACTTTTATTATTATTTTTATTATTATTATTTTTTATTTTTATTATCTTTTTTTATTATTTTTCCAAAATTATTTGATTATTCCAAAAAAAATATATGATTTAATAAAAAAAAAAAATAAAAATATTTATTAATACAATTTTTTAAAAATTTTATTATATAAATTTTTTATTAAAAAATTTTTTATTTTAAGGATATAAGTAAAATAAGTTATAAGAAATAATTAAAAATAAATATTAAAAAAAATATGAAAAATGATTAAAAAAATTTTTTATTTTATTATTATGTTAACATTATTTTTTATGTTTTTATTAAATTTAAAAAATTTTTAACCAAAAATGAATATAATAATTGGCAATAAGATATAATTTTGAATAATATGATTGATGAAAATTGATGTAACGATAAAATGATGAAATCAGATTAATATATAATAAAAAAGGTTTTTAAAAAAAAAAAGAAAAAAAAAAACCCCAAAAAGTCAAAAAAGGGGAAAATCTAGCGAAATATACCCTTTTTGAGAGTAACCCCAAAAAAGATTTTTTTCCATTCATTTGTGATTCTGGCAATTTTGGGGAAATAATGATGAAAATTTACCTAATTTTTTTAATATGATAAAAATGATTAAAAGTGAGAAAAAAGGGAAAATTTTGGAAAACATTTGAGATTATTATATATTACTTTATCATTATTTTTATCATTTTTATAATTTTATCATTATTATATTATTATTATTATTTTTATTTTTCTTTTGTATTTTTATTATTATTATTATTATTTTAATTATTGATTTATTTTATTTATTTATTAATTACCCAAAAAAATTTTAATAATGTAAAAATAAATAATAAATAATATATATTATAAAAATCAATTATTTAAATATTTTATTATTATTATTTTTTATTATTTTTAAAATTTTTTTTTTACTTATAATTGTAAAAAAATTTTAAAAAAATTAAGAATAAGATTAATTAAAAAAGTATAAAAATTATAAAAACTTATTATTTTTATTTTATTTATACTATTATTATTTATTGATTAATAATGTAAAAAATTTTAAGGGAAAAAATTTGCATAATTGAAATTTTTGAATAATGAGGAAATATTGAAAATGATGATATAAGATAAAAATTTTGATGAAAATATGATAATAATGTGATAATAAAATTTGTGTTTAATAATAAAAAGGTAAAAAAAAAAAAAGAAAAAAAAAAAATGCAAAACAAAAAGCGAATATCCCTTTTGAGAGTAGATCCAAATGACTTTTTTTCCTTTCTTTTTGATGATTCTGGCAATGATTAGTTAAAAATGATAATAATTACCGAATTCCTTTAAATCGCAAAATGATGATAAAAGGAGAAAAAAGGGAAAATTTTGGATAACATTTGATGATTATAGTAATTATATTATCTTTATTATTATTTATTTATTATTATATTATTATATTATTATTTTATTATTATTATTATTATTTTATTATTTTTTATTTTAATTTTTAGATTTTTACCAAAAATATTTAATGAAATAATAACAAAAATAAAAATAATAAATGAAAAATTATAATAATACAAATTGTTATAATTTGTTATTGATATCATTATTGTTATTTTATCATAATTATTTTTTGGTTTAAAATTTGAAAAAAATAATTATTAGACAGTAAAAATTACAGATAACGATATTTTTAAAAAATAATTATAAAAATAATGTTAAAAAAACCCTTATTATTTTTATTACTACATTATTGTATTTTTTTATTTATAGATGTAAAAACATATATTATAACGCAAAATTCAATAATAATGAAATTTTTGCAAAAAGATGAAAAAATTGAAATAATGATGATAATGATGATGAAATGATAAATTTGATGAGAAATGATGAAAGATGAAAAGATGATGATAACGATAAAAATGTGATAACTGAAAATAATTTGAAAAACAAAAATTGTTCCTTAAAATAAAAAAGAAAAAAAAAAAAAAACCCCAAAAAAGTCAAAAAAGGGGAAAATTAGCAAAAATATACCCTTTTTTGAGAGCAGACCCCAAAAATGATGTTTTTTCCATCATTTGATGATTCTGGAAATTTTTAGGGTAAAATATAATAATACAAAATTCTTTAATCATGACAAAATGATGAAAAAGTGAGAAAAAAGGGAAAATTTGGATAACTTTTATGATTATTGTTTTTTTATTTTATCTTATTATTATCATTTTTTCTTTATTTCTTTTTATCATTATTATCTTATTTTTATTATTTTTTTATTTTTATTATTATTATTTTTTATTATTATTATTTTTTTATTATTATTATTTTATTATTTTAATTTTTAATTATTAGTTTTATTCCCAAAAAAAATTTTATAACTGTAATAATAAAAATAATAATAATAATAAGATAATTATAAAAATACGAATTTTAAATATTTTATTATTCATTTTTGTTATATTATATTATTATTTTTAAACTGGTATAAATTTGTAAAAAATTATTATAACAGTAATAATTAAGTAATAACGATTTAAATTTAAAATAATGATATAAATAAGATTATAAAAAACTTTTATTATTATTATTATTTTATTATTTTATTTTGTAGGTTTTTAGTATAGATGTAAAACAAATATTAAACTGAAAAATTGCAATAAAAATGATAATTATTGAAAATAATGAGATAAAAATTGCAAAAATTATATAATGAGATGTTGATGATAATATGTTTAAGAGATGAAACGATAAAAAATGATAAAATCATATAAAATGATGATAATAACGGGAAGGGGGTTTCCTATTTAAAAAAAAAGGTAAAAAAAAAAAAACCCCAAAAGTCGAAAAAGCGGAAAATCTAGCGAAATATACCCTTTTTGGAGAGACTCCAAAAGACGTTTTTTCATTCATTTGATAATTTTTGGGAATTATTAGGGTAATAATGAAAATAATTACCAAATTCTATTAATCATGCAATAATGATGTAAAAGTGAGAAAAAAGAAAATTTTAAAACATTTGATGATTATTATTTTATAATTATCATTATTATTTTTCTTTATTACATTATTATCATTATTTCATTATTATTTTATTATTATTATTATATAATAATAATAAAAATGATAGTAATGATAATAATGATAAAAAATGATAAAATGATAATAAAATGATAATATAATAATACTATAATCATAAATGTTATCCAAATTTTCTCTTTATTCTACTTTTATTCATTATTTCATGTTTAATAGAATTCAGGTAATTTTACTTTATACCCTAATAATTCCAAAATTTAAAATGAAGGAAAAAAAACGTCATTTTGGAGTCACTCTAAAAAGGAATTTCGCTAGTTTTGCCGTTTTTTCGATTTTTGGGGATTTTTTTTTTTTCCTTTTTTATTTATTGGCCCCAAAATTTTCCTGTTATTACATATTATTTCATGATTATATATTTTATCTTATCATCATCATTATATCATTATCATCATTTCATCATCATTATCAAATTTATTGCAATTTTTATCATCTTTTTGCAAAAATTATCATTATTATTGCAATTATTGCATTTTATAATATATTTTTTTTACATCTATCTAAAAACAATACAAATAATGAAAAAAACAATAAAAATAAAAATAATAACGTTTTTAAAAACATTTTTAATTTTATTTTAAATTAAATCGTTTTTATGTAATTTTTTGTATAAAAAATTATTTTTCCCCATTAACTCCCAGTAAAATAATAAAAATTTTAAAAATAACAATAATGAATCAATAACAATATTATAAAAATTTCAAATTTTTTAAAATTATCTTTTTATTTTTTTATTGTTATTATTACAGTAAAATTTTTTTTTTTGGGAAATAAAAAATAATAATTAAATTAATAAAAATAATAATAAAAATAAAAATAAAATAAAATTTAATAATAAAAAATAATAATAATAATAATAATAATAATAAAATGAAAATAATATAAAAATGAAATAATGTAATAATGATAATAATAATGTAATATAATAATACTAATAATCATCAAATGTTATCAATTTTTTTTATTCCATTTTATCCATTATTGCATATTAATGAACAGGAAATTATTATCATTATTCCCCCTAATAAGCCAAATTAAATGAAGGGAAAAAAACATCTTTTGGGGGTTGCTTAAAAAGGCTATATTTCGCTAGATTTTGCCCCCTTTTTGACTTTTGGGATTTTTTTTCTTTACCTTTTTTATTATATAAGGAACAATTTCCTTTTATTATATAATTATTATCATGTTTACATATTTATGTTATCATATCTTATCTTCTTTATATATTTCTCATAATATCTCTTATCATCATCTTTACATCATTATTAAATTTATTATCATCATTATTGCAATAATTATCTTTATTTTTGCATTATTGCAGTTAAATTATGTTTTACTCTATCAAATAACAACTACAAAAATTTATATAATAAAAATAATAATTTTTTTTATAACATTTTTTATATAATTATTTTAATTAATATCGAATTTAAATTTTTTCTGTAAATATTATTTTTAAAAATTATATACCAGTAAAAAAAAAATTTAATGATAATAATAAAAAAAGATTAAATCAATTTTTAAAACAATTCGTATTTTATAATTATAAATTTTATTATTTTTTTTTTGTTTTTTACAGTTATAAATATATTTTGGGTAAAAATACAATAATTAAAGAATAATAATAAAATAATAAAATAATAATAATAATAATAAATAAAAATAATAATAATAAAATAATAAAAATAATAAAATAATGATAAAATGAAAATAATATAATAATGATAAAAAGATAAAAATAATGATAATAGTAATAATACTTAATCATAAAAATGTTATCCAAATTCTCTTATTCTCATTTTTATCATCATTTTTGTCATGTTTTAAGGGAAATTTAGGTAATTATTATATTTTAAACCAAAATCTTTTCCAGAATCATAAAATGAAAAAAAAAAACGTCATTTTGGAGTTACTCTCAAAAGGTATATTTCGTGTTTTCGGGTTTTTTCATTTTTGGGATTTTTTTTTTTACCTTTTTTATTATTAGGAAAAATTCTATTATTATCATCTTTATTATCATGATTATATCATTATTATCGTTATCATCTCATTATCATCATTATCATCATTATCATCATCATTATCATATTATTGCAATTTTTATCTTTCATTATTGCAATAATATCATATTTTTGCAATTATTGCAGTTAAATTTTTTTTTAAATCTATACTAATAAAAACTACAAAAATAATAGTAATAAAAATAATAAAAAATAAAATAACGTTTTTATAATCATTATTTATATCTTTTTTAATTTAATATCGTTTTACTGTAATTTTCTGTTTTAGTAATTATTTTACAATTAAAATACCATAAAAAAAATAAAAATGAGAATAATAAAATAATGATACAATAACAATTTTATAATAATTGTATTATTATAATTAACTTATTATTATATTGTTATTATTACATTATAAATTTTTTTTTTGGCAATAATACTAAAAATTAAAGTAAAAATAATAATACTAAAATTAAAAAAAATTTTAATAATAATGATAATAATGTAAAATGAAATAATGAAATAATAATAATAATGAAAAAGTAAAATTAAAATCAAAAATGTTACCCAAAATTCTCTTTTTTCTCACTTTATCTCATTTTTATCATGATTAAAGAATTCGGAATTATCATCATTATTACCAAAAATTCCAAAATCAAAAATGAATGGAAAAAAAACGTCATTTTGGAGTTACTCTAAAAAAGGCTTATTTCGTAGATTTTGAACTTTTTCGATTTGGGATTTTTTTTTTCTTTTACCTTTTTTAATTAATAGGACACAATTTTTTTATTACATCATTTTTATCTGATTATAATTATTATCGATCATCATCTTATATATTATTCTTTATTGCAATTTTTATCACATTTTTGCAACAATTTCTTATTATTGCATTTTTGCAGTTAAAATATTTTTTACATCTATACAAATAAAAACTAAAATAATAATAGAAATAACAAAAATTAAAAACAATAAATTTTTTTTTAAAATCATTATTATATTTTATTTTAATTAATATCTTTTATTACTGTAATTTATTATGCTATAATCATTATTTTAAAATTTATACTCCCGTAAAAATAAAAATTTATGATAAAAAAACAATAATGATATCAAAAACAATTTTATAACAATTCGTTTATTAAATTTAACTTATTATTTTTTTGTTTTAAATTTTACAGTCAAAATATATTTTTGGCAATAATACAAATAATTAAATAATGATAAAAATAATGATAATAAAAAATAATAATAATAAAATAATATTAATAATAATAATAATATAATAATGAAAAAATAAAATAAGAAAATAATGAAAATAAAAATGAAAATAGTAAAAAATCTAAAAATCATGAAATGTTACCCAAAATTTCTTTTATTCTCACTTTTACATCTTATTTCATGATTAATAGAATTCAGGTAATTTTTACTTATTACCCAATCATTGCCAAATCAAAATGATGGAAAAAACGAATTTTGGATCTACTCTCAAAAGGCTTATTTTCGTAATTTTGCCACTTATTCGATTTTGGGATTTTTTTTTTTTACCTTTTTTTTTAATTATGGCCCAAAATTTCTGTTATTATCATTTTATCATGTTTACATTATTTTTTCGTTATCTCATCATTATAATCTTTATATCATATTATCATCATTATTCATCTTTATCTCATTATTGCAATTTTATATCATTATTGCAAAAATTACATTATTTTGCAATTATTGCAGTTATAAAATTGTTTTTACATTATAATTATACCAACTACAATAATAATAGAATAACAATAAAAAAAAAATAATAATTTTTAAAATCATTTATATTCATTTTTTTAAATTTAATTTCTTTATTACTATAATTTACTGTTATAATCATTATTTTCAAATAACCAGTAAAAAAAAATAAGATAATAATAACAAAAATTTAATCAATAAAATATTATAAAAATTCGTATTATTAAAATTAATTTATTATTTTATATTTTTATTACAGTTATAAAATTTTTTGGCAAAATACTTTTTTAAAAAATTAATTAATAAAAATAATAAATAATAATAATATTTTAATTAAAAATAATAATATAAAAAAATTAATAATAATAATAAAAATAATGAAATAATGAAATAATGAAATAATGAAAATAATAATAAAAAAATATTAAAAATACACAACATCAAATGTTACCCAAATTTTCCTTTTTTTCCCCTTTTTATCATCATTATTGTCAGTTTAAATGAATTAGGTAATTTTACATTATTCCCAAAATCTTCCCCAGAATCATAAAATAAAGGGGAAAAAAGGTTTTTGGAGTTACTTCACAAGGCTAATTTCGCTAGATTTTTCCCGCTTTTTCGATTTTGGGATTTTTTTTTTTTTTACCTTTTTTTTTTTTTATATAGGACAAAATTCCCTGTTTTATCATATTATACAGATATCATCTTTATTATCTTTATCATCATTTTATCATCATTATATCATTATCTCATATTATCTCATTATTGCAATTTTATCAATTTATTGCAAAATTTATCTTATTATTGAAATTATTGAGTTTATATATTTTTTTACATTATACTAATAAAACTACAATAATAATAGAAAATAAAATAATAAAAACATAAAACTTTTTTATAATCATTTTTTATATCATTTTTTTAAATTTAATATCGATTACTGTAATTTTACTTTTATAAAAATTTATTTTACAATTATTTTTACCATAAAATAAAAATAAGATAAAATAAAAAAATGATTCAAAACAATATTAAAAAATTCGTATTATTTAATTTATTTATTATTTTTTATTATTGAATTAAAGTTAAATAATTTTTTGAAATAAATAATAACTAAAGTAATAATAATAATAAAAATAAAAATAAATTAATAATAAAAATAAAATAATAATCATAAAATAATAACAAAAATAATAATAATATAAAAAATGATAATAATGTAATAATAAAATAATGATAAAAAATGATAATAGTAAAAATTAATAATCATCAAATTTTATCCAAATTCTCCTTTTTCTCATTTTTTCATCTTTTTGTCGATTAATAAATTCAGGTAATTATTATCTTATTCCCCTAATCATGCCAGAATCTCAATGAGGGATAAAACCATTTTGGGTCTACTCTAAAAAGGCTAATTTTGCTAGATTTTGCCCTTTTTCGATTTTTGGGATTTTTTTTTTTTTTTACCTTTTTTATTATATATGGACAAAATTTCCCAGTTTTTATCTCTTTTTATCAGATTACATCATTTTTATCGTTATCGTCATCATTATCATCTTTCATCTTTTCATCATCATTATATCATTTTAATTTTTATCTTATATAAAAATTTCATATATTGAAATTATTGCTTTATAATATTGTTTTTACATCTATATAATAACACTTAAAATAATAGTAATAACAATAATAATAACAATAATAACTTTTTTTAAAATCTTTATTTGATAAATTTTTTTAAATTAATATCGTTTTATGTAATTATATGTTATAATAATTATTTTTACAATTACTCCCAGTAAAAAATAAGGAAATAAAATAATAACAATAATGTATAAATAACAAATTATACCAATTTCGTAATTATAATTTCTTTTTTTTTATTATTTTTATTATTCAGTTATAAAAATTTTTTTTGGAAATAATACTAAAAATTTAAGTAATAAATAATAAAATAAATAAAATAAAAATAAATATAATAATATAAAAATAATAATAATAATAAAATAATGATAATAAGATAAAAATAAAAAATGATAATAAGATAAAATAATGATAATAGTAAAAAATACAACAATCTAAATTTTTCCAATTTTTTTATTATATTTTATCATCTTTATTGTCAGTTTAAATAAAAGCAGTATTTTTATCATTATTACCCAAATAATTGCCAGAATCATCAAATGAAGGGAAAAAAAACGTCTTTTTGGAGTCTACTTAAAAAGGGGCTATATTTCGCTAGATTTTGGTTTTTTTCGATTTTTTTGGATTTTTTTTTCTTTTCCCTTTTTTTTTTTATATATATGGACCAAAATGTGTTTTATCTATTTTATCATGATTTCATTTTATTTCTTATCACATCATATCAAATTTACATCATTATTGCAATATTTCACATTTTGCAAAAAAATTTATCATTATTTTTGAAATTATTGCATTTTAAATATATGTTTTACTCTTATAAAAAACTCAATAATAAAGTTAACAAAAATAATAACAATAAAACTTTTTAAAATCATTTTTATACCATTATTTTTTAAATATCGTTTTTTACTGAAATTTTATTACTGTTAAATAATTATTTTTACAATTATTACCAGAAAAAAAAATAATAATGATAATAAAAATTAAAATCAATAAAATTATAAAAATTCGTATTATTAAAATTATAATTATTATTTTTTATTTTTAATTACAAAAATATTTTTTTTTGGCAAAAATATAATAATTAAAGTAAAAATAATATTTAATAATAATAAAATAATAATATAATAATATAAAAATAATGTAAAATGATAAAATATAAAAATGATAAAAAGATAATAAAATGATAATATAATAATACTAATAATCATAAAAAGTTACCTAACCCTTTTTTATTCTCATTTTTCATCATTATTGTAAGATTAATAAAATGAGGTATTTTATCTTTTTTACCCTAATCATTGCCAAAATCCAAATAAATGGGAAAAAACCTTTTTGGAGTCTATCTAAAAAGGGCATTTTCGCTAATTTTCCGCTTTTCGATTTTTGGGATTTTTTTTTTTTTACCTTTTTTTTTATATATGGACACAATTCCTCTCATTTATCATTATTATGATGATTTCATCATTTTTATCGTTATCATCATCATTTCATTATTATACATTATCGTCATCATTATCATTTTATTCAATTATTATCACTTTTGAAAAATTTATCTTATTACTGCAATTATTGCATTTAAAATTTTGTTTTTACATCTTTTTACTGAAAACAACTATATAATAATATAATAACAATAATAATAAAAAAAAAAAACGTTTTTTAAAATCTTATTTATATATTTTTTTAAATTAATATCGTATTACTGTTTTTTAACTTTTATAAAAATTTTTTTTAAAAAATTAATCCCAGAAAAATAAAAATAATGATAAAAAACAATAATGATATCATAACAAATTAAACAACTCGTTTTTTATTTATATTTATTATATTTTGTTATTATTCGTTATAAATATTTTTTGGCAAAAATACAAAAATTTAAAGTAATAATAATGAAATAATGATAATAATATTAATATTTTAATAATATAATATAATATAATAAAATAATAAAAATGATAATAATGAAAATAATATAATAATGATAATAAGAAATAATGTATAATGAAAATAATAATGATAATAGTAATAATATAATAATCATCAAATTTACCCAAAATTTCTCTTTTTCCACTTTTATTTTCTATTGTCATGTTAATAGAATTCAGGTAATTTTTTCTTATTCCCCTAATCATTGCCAAAATTATCAAATGAGAGGAAAAAAGGTCATTTGGATCTACTTCAAAAGGCTATTCGCAAATTTTTTTCCGTTTTTTCGATTTTTGGGGATTTTTTTTTTTTTCCCTTTTTTTATTTTATGGAACAATTCCCAAATTTTATCATCATTTTTTATCATATTACATATTATTACGTTATCGTCATCTTTATCATCATTATATCATCTTATATCATTTTGCAATTTATTACATTATTATACAATAATTATCTTTATTTTTGCAATTATTGCAGTTAAATATGTTTTTACATCCCTATACTAATAACAACTAAAATAATAATAGTAATAACAATAATAAAAACAATAATAACTTTTTTATAATCATTTTTTTACCCTTATTTTAATTAATTGTTATTACTTAATTTTTTTATGTTAAAAATTATTTTTACTTTATATGCCAGTAAAAAATAATAATGTAATAAAACAATAATGATTAATAACAAATTATAAAAATTCGTTTTATTAAAATTTATTTATTATTTTTTATTTTATTATTACATTATAATATTTTTTTTTGGAAATAAGCTAATAATTAAATAAAAATAATAATAATAATAATAAAATAAAAATAAAAATAAAATAATGATAAAATGATAAAAATGATAATAATGATAATAAGAATAATAAGATAATAGAAATAATACTAATAATCATCAAATTTATCCAAATTCTCTTTTTTCCATTTTTCAATTTTGTCAGTTTTAAAGAATTGGGGTACTTATTATCATTTTACCCAAATATTGCCGAATAATCAAAGAATGGAAAAAACGTCTTTTTGGAGTTACTCTCATGGTATTTTTCCTAGTTTTTTCCGCTTTTTTCGTTTTTGGGGGATTTTTTTTTTACCTTTTTTTTTTTTTATATGGACACAATTCCTTTTTTATCATCTTTATTTCAGATTATCTCATTATTACGTTATAATCATCATTATCATTACCCTTTTATAATCATCATTATCATCATTATATCAATTTTACATCATTTATCAATAATTATATTTTATCATTATTTTGAATTATTGCAGTTAAATATATTTTTTTTTACACATAAAAATAAGATAGTAATAAAAATAAAAAGGTTTTATAATCATTTTTATATCATTTTTAAATTAATATCGTTTTTACGAAAATTATTACGTTTAAAATTATTTTTACAATTATACTACCATAAAAAAAAATAATAATGAAATAAAAAAAAAATGATATCAATAAATATTATAAGAATTCGTTTTTATTAAAATTTAAAATTTTTATTATTATTTTTTTTTACATTTATAATATTTTTTTTGGGCAATAATACAAAAATTTAAAAGTAAAATAAAAATAATAATAAAAAATAATAATAATAATAATAATAAAATAATAAAATAAAATAAAAAATAATGATAAAAATGAAAATAAGATAAAATACAAAAATAATGATAAGTAATAATACAATAATCAAAAATGTTCCCAAAAATTTCTTTTTTTACTTTTTTATCTTTTTGTTGTTAATAGAATTCAGGAAATTTTTAAACATTATACCCTAATCTTGCCAGAATATCAAATAAAGGGAAAAAAAAAGTCTTTTTGGGTTTCCCTCTCAAAAGGCTATATTTGCGTTTTTGCCGCTTGTGTTTTGGGATTTTTTTTTTTCCTTTTTTTAATATGGACAAAATTTCCCTTTTATATCTCTTTATTATAATGATTAAATCCATTATTACGTTATCATCTCTTTATCATCTTATCTCATCATTATCATCTTTTTGCAATTTTTAAAAAATAATTATTGCAATAATTACATATTATTGAAATTATTGCAGTTATAATATGTTTTTACATTAACTAATAAAAACTACAATAAAAAAATATAATAACAAAAATAATAACAAAAAAAACGTTTTTATAATTTTATTATATATTTTTTAATTATACGTTTTTTACTGAAAATTATTACTGTTTAAAAAATTTTTTTTACAATTATACTACCAGTAAAAAAATAATAATGATAAAATAACAATAATGATATCAAAACAATATTAAAAACAATTGTTTTTTTAAAATTTATAGTTTATTTTTTATGTTTTTATACAGATAATTTTTTTTGGCAAAAATACTAATATTAAAAGTAATAATAATAATAAATAATAATAATAATAAAATTTAAAAATATAATAATAAAAAATAAAAATAATATGATAATAATGATAATAATGATAATAAGATAATAGTGATAAAAATAATGATAATGAAATAATAAATAATCATAAAATGTTTCCAAATTCTTTTGTTTCATTTTTTTTCATCTTTATTGTCATATTAATAGAATTAGGTAATTTTATCATTATTACCCTAATAATTCCCAGAACTAAAAGAAGGGAAAAAAAAAGTCTTTTTGGAGTCTACTCTAAAAGGGCTATTTTTCGCTATTTTTTGCCGCTTTTTCGTATTTTTGGGTTTTTTTTTTTCTTTTACCTTTTTTTATTTGGACACAATTCCTTTAACATTTTTAAACTGATTATATCATTATTATCGTTATATCATCATTATCTCATTATATCTTTATCATCTCATTATCTCATTTTTGCAATTATTACATCATTTTTGCATAATTATAATTATTTTGAATAATTTGCATTTTTAAATATATGTTTTTACATCTATCTAAAACAATACAAAAATAATATAATAACAAAAAATAAAAACAAAATCGTTTTTATAAACATTATTTATTCATTATTTAATTTAAAATATCGTTTTACTGTGATTTTTACTGTTAAAAAAATTATTTTTAAAATTATACTACAGTAAAAATAATAATAAGGAAAATAATAACAATATTGTATCAATAACAATTTTATAAAAATTGTATTATTATAATTATGTTATTATATTTTATTGTTATTTTTACAGTTTAATATATTTTTTGGAATAATATAATAAAAAAGAATAATAATAATAATAAAAATAAAAAATAATAAAATTTTAATAAAATAATATATTAAAAATAAAAATTAAAATAATAATAATAATAATAAAATAATAAAATAATGATATAATGATAATAATGAAATAATGAAAATAATGAAAATAATAATGAAAATGTAAAAATAAATAATCAAAAATGTTATCCAAATTCCTTTTTTATCACTTTATCATTTTTTTGGTCAGAAAAAGTTTCAGGAATTTTTTTCATTATTCCCTAAAAATTGCCAGAATCTAAAAGAAGGAAAAAAAAGTCATTTTGGAGTCTCTCTCAAAGGCAAATTTTTCGCTAGTTTTTGCCGCTTTTTCGATTTTTGGATTTTTTTTTTTACTTTTTTTTTTTTTTTTATATATGGAAAAAAATTCTGTTATTATCATTTATTATCAAATTTATTATCATTATTTCGGTATCTCATCATTTCATCATCTTTTACTTTTTATGAAATTTTTCATCTTTTTGCAAATTACATTATTTTTGCAATTTTTGCGTTAAATATATTTTTTTTTTTCCCTTATTAATAAAACCCCCAAAAATATAAAACAATAAAAATAAAATAAACTTTTTTTATAATCATTTTTATATATTTTAATTTTAATATTTTATACTTTAATTTTTATGTTTAATAATTATTTTTACAATTATATCCCATAAAAATAAAAATAATGAAATAATAACAATAATGATATCAATAAAAAATATTAAAAAATTCCCTATTATTAAATTTACTTTTTATTATTATTATTTTATTTTTACAGTTAAATTATTTCTTGCCAAAATACAAATAAAAAGAAATAAATTAATGATAAAAATAACAATGGTTAATAATAATAATAATAATAATAATAAAAAAATAATAAAATTAATATTAATAATGATAATAATGAAATAAAAGATTATAGAAAAAATACAAAATAATCTCAAATTTTTCCCAAAATTTCTTATTCTCACTTTATCACATTATTGTCAGATTAAATAAATTGGTAATTTTATCATTTTTTCCCTAAATTCCCAGAATCATAAAAATGGAAAAAACGTCATTTTGGAGTTTCTCTCAAAAGGAAATTTTGGGTAGTTTTTGCGCTTTTTGATTTTTGGATTTTTTTTTTTTCCTTTTTATTATATAGGGGACACAATTCCTTTTATTTTTATCTTTTTAATCATGATTACATCATTTTTTATGTTTATCTCTTATTCATTATCTCATCATTATCATCATTTTTGCAATTTTACTCATTATTCAATAATTATTTTATTATTGAAATTATTGCATTTAATATATGTTTTTACATCTATACTAAAAACAACTACAATAATAATAGTAAAAACAATAAAATAACAAAAATAACGTTTTTATAATCATTATTTTATCTTATTTAATTAAATCTATTACTTAAATTTGTTAAAAATTTATTTTTACAATTATATCCCAGTAAAAATAATAAAATTTGAAAATAAAAACAATAAGATAAAATAAAATTTTATAAAAATTTCGTATTATTATAATTTACTTTTTTATTATTATTGTTATTATTACAGTTATAAAAATTTTTTTTGGCTAATATAATAATTAAAGTAATAAATAATAAAATAAAAATAATAAAAATAATAATAAAAATAAAAATAAAAAATAAAAAAATAAAAATAATAATAATAATAATAATAATGATAATAATAAAAAATTTAAATAATAAAAATGATTAATAATGATAATAGAATAATACTAAAATCACAAATGTTACCCAAAATTCTTTTTATTTACTTTTATCATCATTATTGTAGATTAATAGAATTCAGGTAATTTTAAAATATTTTTCCCCTAATAATTCCCAAAATCATAAAGAATGGAAAAAACGCTTTTTGGGGAGTTTACTCTAAAAAGACTATTTCGCTAATTTTGCCGCTTTTTGTTTTTGGGATTTTTTTTTTTTTTACCTTTTTTTATATATTGGAACAAATTCCTGTTATATCATCATTTTTAATCATGATTATCATCATTATTTCGTTATCCATCTTTTACATCTTTATCATCTTACATCAAATTTCACTTTATGCAATTATTATCATCTTATTGAAAAAATTTATCATTATATTGAAATTATGCGTTATATATTTTTTTTTACACTATACTAATAACAAACAATAAAAAATATAATAACTAATAATAACAAAAAACTTTTTTTTTAATCATTATTTATATCAATTTTAATTAATGTCTTTATTACTGTAATTATTATGTTATAATAATTTTTTTTTAAAATTCTACAAAAAAAAAAATAATAAAAATAATAAAAATAATGAATCAATAAAAAATTTAAATAAATGTTTATATAATTTACTTATTTTTTATTTTTGTTATTAACGTTATAAAATTTTATGGCAAAAAATAATAATTTAAAGTAAAAATAATAAATAATAATAATAATATTAAAAAAATAAAAATTAAATAATAATAATAATAAAATAATAAAAAAATAATAAAAAATAATTAAATGAAAATAAGATAAAAATTAAAAATGATAATAATGTAATAAAATGAAATGAAATAATACTAATAATCATCAAATGTTACCAAATTCTTTTATCTACTTTTCACATTATTGCATGTTTAATAAAATCAGGAATTATTATCATTATTACCCAAATAATTCACAATCCAAATTAATAAAAAAAACGTCATTTTGGAGCAAATCTAAAAAAGGCTATATTTCGCTAGTTTTTGGGTTTTTTTTTGCTTTGGGTTTTTTATTCTTTAACCTTTTTTTTTTTATATATGACACAATTCCGTTATATATTTTTCTTATCATATTATCTCATTTTTAAAAAGAAATCAATCATATCACATTTCATCATTATCAATCACATATTATTAAAATTTTTTCATCATTTTTTGCAATTTTTATCTTTATTATTGCAATTATCAGTTAAAATATATGATTTACAATATATAATAAAAACTACAATAATAATAGAAATAACAATAATAAAACAATAATAAGTTTTTTAAAATTATTTATTCATTTTTTTAATTAATTTTGTTATTACGAATTATTACTGTTAAATATTTTTTTTACAATTATACTCCAGTAAAAATATAATAATGAAAATAATAACAATAATATAAATAAAAATATTTAACAATTCTATTTTTATAATTATACTTTTTATTTTTATTATTTTTATTATTAAGTTTAAATATTTTTTGGCAATAATCTAAAAATTAAAGTAATAATAAAAATTTAATAATAATAATAATAATAATAATAATAATAATAATAAAAATGAAAAATGAAATAATGTAAAATTTAATAATAATGTTTATATAATAATAAAAATAATCATCAATGTTATCCAAATTCTCTTTTTCTGATTTTTATATCATTTTTGTCATGATTAATAGAATTCAGGTAATTATTTCATTATTACCCATAATTGCCAGAATCATCAAATGAATGGAAAAAACGTCATTTTGGAGTTCTCTAAAAAGGCATTTTTTGCTAGTTTTTGCCGTTTTTTCGATTTTGGGGTTTTTTTTTTCTTTTACTTTTTTTTTTTTATATATGGACATTTTTCCTTTTTAATCATCATTATTATCAGTTTTATCATCATTTTATCTTATCACACTTATCATCATTATCATCTTTATCTCATCATTATCAATTATTGCAATTATTTCATCATTATTGCAAAAATTTATCATATTATTGCAATTATTGCAGTTAAAAATTTATTTTTTTACTTTTATAAAATAAAAACTACAATAATAATAGTAATAAAAATAAAATAACAATAAAAGTTTTTATTTTTTTTATATATTATTTTAAAAACGTTTTTCTGAATTTTACTGTTTAATAATTTTTTTTAAAATTATACTACCAGTGAAAAATAATAATGTAAAATAACAAAATGATATAAAAAACAAATCATAAAAATTCTTATTTTTTAAATTATATTTATTATTATTATTTTGTATTATTACAGTTATAATATTTTTTGGCAATAATATAATAAAAAAAAGTAATAATATAATAATAAAAAAATAAAAATAAAAATAATAAAAATATAAAATAAAAAATAATGATAATAATGATAAAAAGATAAAATGATAATAATGATAATAATAAGTAATAGTAATAATATAATAATATCAAAGTTATCCAAATTCTCTTTATTCTCATTTTATCATATTATGTCATGATTAATAATTCAGGTAATTATTATCATTTTACCTAAAAATTGCCAGAATCAAATTAATGGAAAAAAAATCTTTTGGATTACTCTCAAAAGGCTATTTTTCGAAATTTTTGCCGCTTTTGACTTTTTTTTTTTTTTTTCTTTTACCTTTTTTTATTATAATGGACACAATCGTTATTATCATTATTTTTATCATGATTTCATCTTTATTATCGTTACATATTATTTCTCATTATCATCATCATTATGCAATTTTTCATATTATTGCAATTTTTATCTTTAATTTGAAATTTATTGCAGTTATAATAAAAATTTTTACATCATAGTAAAAACAACTACAATAATATAGTAATAAAAAATAATAATAAAAAAAATAATTTTTTTAAATCTTTTTTATATCATTTTTTAATAATACGTTATTACTGTAATTATTACTGTTATAATAATTTTTTTTTAAATTTATACTACCTAAAAAAAATAAAAATGATAATAATAACAATAATGATACAATAACAATTTTTAAAACAATTGTATATTATATTATATTATTTTATTATTATTGTTATTTTACTTTTAAAATATATTTTTTGGCACAATACTAATAATTAAAGAAATAATAATAAAAAAATAATAATAAAAAAATAATAAATAATAATAAAAAAAATAATAATAAAAATAATAATAATGATAAAAATGATAATAATGAAAAATAAGAATTAATGATAATAAAAAAGAAAAGTAATAATTAAAAATCTAAAAATGTTACCACATTTTTTTATTTCATTTTATCATCATTATTGTCAAAATTAATAGAATTCGGGTAATATTATCTTATTACTTAAATAAATCCCCAAAATCATCAAATAAAAGGGAAAAAAACTGTTTTGGGGTTACCCCCAAAGGCTATTTTTCGCTAGTTTTTCCCGTTATAACAATAAAATAACAATAAAAAACTTTTTAAAATTTTTTTTTTTATACATTTTTTTAAAAAAATTTCTTTATTACTAATTATTCTGTTTAATGATTTTTTTACAATTATACTACGTAAAATAATAAAAAGGAAATAAAAACAATAATGATATCAATAACAATATTATAACAATTGTATTTTAAAATTATATTATTTTATTATTATTTTTATTTTTACAGTTATAATTATTTTTGGAAATAATATATAATTAAATAAAAATAATAAAAATAAAAAACATAAATAAATATAATAATAATATAAAATACTAATAAAAAAATAATAATGATAAAATGATAATAAGATAATAATGATAATAATGATAATAATAAGATAATAGTAAAAATACTAATATCATCAAATGTTACCCAAAAATTCTTTTTATCTCATTTTATCATCATTTTTGTCAGATTAATAGAATTCAGGAAATTTATTATCTTTTTACCTAATATTGCCAGAATCATCAAATGAAGGAAAAAAAACTCATTTGGAGTCACTTAAAAAGCTTATTTAGCTAGATTTTCCCGTTTTTTCGACTTTTGAATTTTTTTTTTTTTAACTTTTTTATTAATATGGAAAAATTTCCCGTAATCATCATTTTTATCATATATCATCATTTTACGTTTCATCATCATTATCACATTATCATATATTATCTCTTTATTGCATTATTTCCATCATTATTGAAATAATTTCTTTATTATTGCATTTTGCGTTATAATATATGTTTTTACATCTTACAATAAAAACAATAATAATAGAATAACAATAATAATAAAAATAATAACTTTTTTATAATATTATTTTATCATTTTTTTTAAATTAAATTTTTTAACTGTAATTATTACTGTTAAAAATAAATTTTTTAAAATTATATCCCCAGTAAAAATAATAATAAGAAAAATACAATAAGTACCCAATAAAAATATTAAAAAATTCTATTATTATAACTATACTTATTTTTAATTATTATTGTTATTTTACATTTATAATATTTTTTGGCAATACTACTATATAAAAATAATGATGATAATAATAAAATAATAATAATAAAATAATATAAAAATAATAATAAAATTTAATAATAAAAAAATAATAATAATAAGATAAAATTTAAAATTATAAAAATGATAAAAATGATAATAATGATAATAATAATGAAATAAATAATACTAATATCTCAAATGTTACCCAAATTTCCTTATTCTCACTTTTATTCATTATGTCATGATTAATAAAATTAAGGAATATTACATTACCCCCCTAAAAATTTGCCAAAAATCATCAAAGAAGGAAAAAACGTCATTTTGGGGTCTAATCTAAAAAGGTAATTTTTCGCTAGATTTTGCCGTTTTTTGACTTTGGGATTTTTTTTCTTTTACCTTTTTTTTTTTATATATGGACACAATTCCTGTTATTAATCAATTTTATCATGATTATCATTTTTATTATCTTATCATCTCATTATCATCATTATCATCATTATTTCATCGTTATTGCAATTTTTACATCATTATTGCAATAATATCATTATTATTGAATTATTGCAGATAAATATATGTTTTTACTTATACTAAAAATAACAAAATAACAATAGTAATAACAATAAAAATAAAAATAATAACGTTTTTTAATCATTTTTTAAATATATTTTTTTAATTAATACTTTATTACTGTAAATTACTTTTATAAAAATTATTTTTACAATTTATCCAGTAAAATAATAAAAATGAAAATAATAACAAAATGATATAAATAAAATATCTAACAATTAGATTATTTAATATAGGTTTTATTTTTATTGTTTTTATTATTTTAAAATGATTTTTTGGCAATAATACTAATAATTAAGGAATAATAAATAATAATAATATAATAATAATAAAATAAAATAAAAATAATAATAATGATAAAATGAAATGATTATAAAAATTTTAATAATGATAAAATAATATAATAGTAATAATACTAAAATTTATAAATTTTCCCCAAATTCTCTTTTTCTTTTTTATCATCATTTTGTCAATTAAGAAATTCAGGTAATCTTTCTTAAAACTCTAATAATTCCCAGAATATCAAAAATGGAAAAAACTCTTTTGGAGTCTACTCTCAAAAGGCAAATTTTTCGCTAGTTTTGCCGTTTTTTCGATTTTGGGTTTTTTTTCTTTTCCCTTTTTTTTTAATTAATAGGGGCAAAACCCCTGTTATTTATTTTATTATATGATTATCATATTATTATCTTATCTATTTTATCATCAATATATTTTATCTCTTTATTGAAATTATATCTCTTAAAATAATATCATTATTTTGAAAATTTTTCCCCTTATAATAATTTTTTTACATCTTTTAAAAATAAAAATACAATAAAATGTAAAACTAATAATAACAATAATAAATTTTTTTAAAATCATTATTTATACATTATTTTAATAATATGTTATTACTAATTATTACTGTTATAATTCTTTTTAAAATTATAACCAGTAAAAATAAAAAATATAAAAATAACAAAATGATTCATAAAAATTTATAACTTTCTTTTATTATAATTTATACTTTTATTTTTATTATTGTTATTTTTACAGTTAAAATATATTTTTGGCAATAATACAATAATTAAAGAAAAAAATAAAAAATTGATAATAATAATAAAATAATAAAATAATTAAAAATAAAAATAATAATAATAATAATAATAATAATAAAAAATAAAAATAATAATGTAATAATGATAATAATGATAATAAGAAATAAAATAAAATAATGATAATGTAAAAATACAATAATATCATCTCCACTTCAACCTATTCGTCTTTTACCCCTCCCCCAACACAATATTTTTCACCATCACACCGACACCATCCTCGCTCCATCCCCCATGGTAGTACAGCTTGTAACCAGTATTAGATGGGTTTTTGGATCAACTAGTATATTTTAGGGAGGGGTGTGATTTGCCCCGGTATGGCTGGATGGGAAACTAGATGAATTCAGGTGCGGTTCATGCTGCTACACCGCACCTAACCCTTCTCCTTACCCCCTTTCCACTGTGTTCCGGGAAAAACATCTGTAGGGGGGAAAGGGAAGGAGGGGATAGAAAAAGGGATAAGGGGTTTTGGGGAAAAAATTAATTTTAGAAGAAAAGGAGCGGATTAAACCCAAATGCAGGGTAAAGTTTTGGGGTAATAGTTGAGTGGGTTTTTGAAAAAAGGGAAAAAGGGGGTAGGGGGGGCCCAGCGCCATTTTGAATTTTTTGTGTTCGGTAATGGTTTCGGGCAACAGGGTTCCCGTCCGACATTGGGCTGAGTGGGGGGGTGGGGCCAACTCTTGGTGGAAAAGGTACAAGACCTACACCTTGAGCCCCGGAGGTTGGCACTCGCGGCGTTCTCGTGGGAAGGGGTGAGGGGCGCAGCCCCCTTATACCGAACCAGCAGATTCTCGGCTAACCTGGGAGGTAGGGGTAAAAGTTAACAGTTTTTGGCGTCTGCGGTGTATTGGACCAACCTCCTTACCGTGACTCCCGGGGTATCCTTTATTATCCTTTTTTGTTAATCAGAAAATGTGGGGCTAATACGCGGGGAAACACCCCATCGCCAAACCTAGTTCCGATATAGCAAATGAAGTATATCGGGGGAAACCCGTGGGGTTTGAATGACCAAAAATTTTTCCTGTATTTTGTGAAAGAATAAAATTCCTATGTGGATTGCCCTAACTAACCTAAAGCCCAACCAAAACTAACCAACCAACCCAACAAGTCTATTTTTCATTTTTGGATTATTATTACCATTCCTAATATTTTTTATAGGTCATAAAATCGTTATCATTCAGAAACCCTGTAATATATTTATGAAATAAACTGAAATATATCAATAGAGATGATAAATTAAATAAAAAAGAAAAAAAAGAGAAAAAAAAAGGGAAAGGCGATAACGGATCGTGTCTTTAAAGGGTTCGGTGCCAGTGGTTTTTAGTAAAGAAATTTTAGTTAAGCGGTACTTTTACACAAACCATTTCCGGAAGAATGATTAAGTTTTAAAATTCTCAAAAAAGGACGCAAAATTTGGATGAAGGAGTTAGATTAAATTTTTTTTTAGAAAAAATGGATACAAAAAATGAATACGATTCGAATTAATACTATATTGATCTCGTCCCATTTTTCGATTTTGAAAAAGAGTTCTCTACCTAATTGCATTAATTGAGGTTAATAAATACCTGTACCGGGAAAAGCATTCAAATACGTTGCTATTAGAGGCAACTAGAGTATTTTAAGCAGAAAATTTAAAACATCGGGTTTTCTTTTTTCTTTTTTTTGTTTATTTAATCTTTCATTAT
>NW_023650845.1:0-5838 GCF_015228065.2 Penaeus monodon | reverse complement strand
TTTTTTATATATATATATATATAATATATATATATATATAATATTTTATATATTATTATAAAACCCCAAAGCCACAACCCACACACACATATATATTTTATAATAGATTAATATAATATTATATATTAATATATATATATATATATATTTATATGTATATTATATATGTGGGGTTTGTGTGTGGGTGTGTGTGGGTGTGTGTGTGTGGTGTGTGTGTTTTATACACACAAAAACCTAACACACACACACACACACACACCACATTTATATATATATATATGAAATATAATAAATATATAATATATAAAAATAATTATATATATATATATATATATATATATATTCTAATAATATATATTATATATATATATAATATATATAATAATATATATATTTTAAAATATATAATATATATATTATTAAAATATATATATATATAAAATATATATATATTAATTATCATAATATTATATATATATGGCTGTGTGTGGTGTTTGGTGTGTGTATGTGTGTGTGGGTAAAAACAACAACACACCACAACAAAACCACACACACACACACACCCACACAAAAATATATATATTATATTATATATTATATATATATATATATTTTAATTTTTATTATAATATATTTTTATATACCTTTAAAATATGGGGGTGTGTGGTGTGGGCTGTTGTGTAAATATTATAATATTATATATTTATATATTTTATATATATATATAAAAATAATAATAATAATAATAATATCATACTGTTAAAAAGCACCCCACACCCCCACACACACACACACTCACCACAACCAACACACCACACACACACACACACACACACCACACCACCCCCGCACACACCACATTTTCATTCAATAAAATAATATATAAAATTATTATAAAATATATATTATTATATGTACGTAAAAAATAATATAATATATTATTTTAATATATATATTTTATATATACATAAAAAAATATATGTATAAAATATATATAATATATATAATAATAATATATATTTTTATATATATATTTTTACAACAATATTGTATGACTATTGGTATACACACAACAAAAACCACAAAATTTTTTTAAAAAATATAATTATATAAAATATTAAAATTATATATATATATATAAAATTTTAAGATTTTTTTAAATTCCCTTTTTTAGTGTGAAATTCTATTTATCATCTGTCTATCTTTTGCATATTATTACACGTAGGTAATATATTGTGGTGATATATAAATATATATATACAATATATAATATTATATTATATATAATATATAAATATAGTGTAATATTATATAATATTTTATAAAATTAATATAAATAATATATAATATATAATATATAATCATCCATATTACAAGCAAGATACTAAAACCCTTTGCTGATTTAAAATATGTCTTTATTTTTATTATTCCTAGGGTATTAAAAAAACAATGTAGAGAGTAAAATTAATAGAAAAATTTTTAGGTGAATTTCATTTTTTTAAAACTTTCTCTTATAATAGTTATTTTTAAATTGTCCCTTTATTTTTGAACCAAAAGCATAAGATTCCATTAATTATTTAAAGATTTCGAATTGATCGCAACCTCTTTTCTTGCATTATTCAATTATAGATTTTTCATATTTTCTAAAATAATAATTTTAAGCTGCAAAAAAATTTTTTTAGTATCCATCATAAAATTTAATCACCATTAAGTTAATCATCAAATTCTATAGACTATTACCCATTCCAATTTTTTTTTTTTTGTGATAATCTTTATCTTTTAAATTCCCGTCTAAATTAGAATATTTTTAGATTGATTAAAGATGAATCTTTAAAACAAAATATACGTCAATTTTCTTTTCATTTGAACATTCAAAACTCTATATATTTATCATTTTTATTCCAATCCAATTTTAAATACAGTGTTTTTTTCACAGTTGAAAAATTCATAAGGGAGCAGCAACAGTGTGGGAAATATTAAAAAAAAACAGTACGATTTTATTGGGTTTTCTAAAAAAAGAAATCCCATGGCTTTAGCAAAGGCCCAACAATATTACAAAAAATGAACTTTTGAAATGATTGTTTGCTCCACCTACCATGGGCAGATCCCCCAAAAAGAAAATGTGTCAAAATACAGGATAAAGTATTGAAGACTAATTCTTAATTTGCACCAAATGTTAAATGCTGAGAAGAGACACAAAACTGGTAAACATCATATATAAGAGTTATATCAATATGCATTTTAGGTAATTTAATGTAGATGGATATCATACTAAAAAAAACAAAAACCTATTCGGGTATAACATTTTTAATATATATATATATATATATAATATATATATATATAATATAATATATATATTATATATATATATCGAGAGAGAGAGGGGAAAGAATCCAAAACCCCACACACACACAAAACACACACACACACACACACACAAAAACACAAAAACCAAAAACAACACCAAAAAAACCCCCCCCCCTTTAAAAAACCCCCCCCTAATACTAGTTTTTTTTGATAAAGTTTTTTTTTTGTTAACCGTTTTTTACCTTTTTTTTCCCTCGTTCTTTTCCCGTTTTTTTATTCATATATTTTATTTTATTATTTTACTTTTTTATTATTGTTATTTTTAGCACAGAAAGGTTTTTATCCCCCCCCAATTGCGGGATCGAGGGCTTGTATTTGCCTAATTTAGAAGTCTTTTGAAGAAAAATATTTTTTGTTAGGAATATCGATCGTATATGCTTTTTTTGCGTGTATTTAATTAATTTTGGAGGGCTTCTGCTAAGAGTTTCTGAAGAAAAAACTAAATTTGTTCTTAATTTATGTGCCTTTTTTTTTTTTTTTATATATTTTCTTTATATTTTCCCATTATAATTATTTTCTTACCCCACTCCGCACCCAAAGGGGGACTGCGATTTTCCGGCCAAACTATCCGTCTTGCAAATTATTTAAACCTTAGGGAGAACAGAGCAAAATTTATCAAATGTTTTTTTATTTGACCTTATTTTTCACTTTTGGGGATAACTATTTTTTTGACCTTCGCTGTTGTTGTTCCCCTGAATAGGCTTTGATCCTTTGCATCATTAGAAACTTCCCCCGGGGTTTTTGCTTTGCCCTGATGGGTTTTTTCTGTCACACTAGTACTGGAAGCGCAGGGTATTTTTGCATGTTTTTTGTTTATTTTTATTTTTGTGTAGATTTTCTTTTTGTTTCAGTTTTTAAAGGGCGTCTTTCTTGCTTTTATTTTAATTTGTACTTTTGGGTTCTTATTTTATTTTTTAAATTTTTTATTGCGTTTTTTTTTTATTATTATTATTTTTAAATTTTATTATTATTTTTATTATTATTATTATTTTTTTTATTATTATTATGACAATAACAATTAAAAATACTCGATACAATTAAAACATGTAATTGTGAAATAATAAATAAAATAATTAATAATAATAAATAATAAAAAAAATAAAAATAATAATAATAAAACAAAAATAATAATGATAATAATAATAATAATAATAATAAGATATAATAATAAAAAAAATAAAAATAATAATATAAAATTAAAAATAAAAAATAAAATGAATAAAAATGATAATTAATAATAATAATAAAAAAATAAAAATACTAGGCATTATTTTTAAAAATAATTATAATGTAAAAATACCAAATTTTTATTATTTTAACAGTGTTTTACTTAATTTATCATTATTGTTATTGTACACTACAACTAAAACTACAAATACATGCATAATATTATTATCACTATAAGTTTTTTTTATTATCATTATCAAAATCTTTATTATTATTTATTTTTATATTTTATTTTTATTATTATGATTCGCTTTATCGCTATCCTTAATTTTAAATTTTGCATTTTTTGTATTTTTGTTATCTTAAAATTTTGTTTTTGGGTATTATTATCATTAGATATTATTTTTATACTGTTATCATTTTATTTCGTTATCTTTCTTTTAGCCGTTGCAGTATTTAAAAAAGTAATATTTCATTTTTTAAATTTTATGTTTATTAACATTAATTTTTCTTAATCACAATACTGTATTAGTATCGTCTTTTTATTTCATCGGATAGTAATCACATAATCATATCAGGATAGTTTCTATCAGTTACCACAAAATATTATTATAATTAGAAAAATCACTAAGGGGAAAAAATAAGTCAATAAAAATCCATAACAAATGAAATCCAAAAGGATAATATTAAAAATGAAATTTTCCCCACACACAATGGTTACAATTCAGCTCGTAAAATTAAGGGGACTGAATGATTTGAACTAAAAACATTTCGACATGGAATTTATTTCTAACACACACCACGCACACACACACACACAACACCCACACACCCCACACACAACAAAAACACCACACCACACACACACACACACACACACACCCACAAAGGGGTGAGTGAAGATTTTGTTTGATTGTTTTTAAAATTTTCTGCGACAAACGAATACATTGTTGGATTGAAAGTTCAAACATTTAAAACTTTAAAAATCCCCCATAAATGTTTTTAAAAAAATGTAAAAACATTCTCTAATTATCTCTAACTCTAATTTTCCCAGGAGTCTAAGAGGAGAAAACCTGATGGACGGGGTTTCCATGGGGAAACGAGCTAGGTCCCCCATATAGCCGCGGGGGGAAACCCAGGATTATGCAATAGCAGGTCCCAACCCCAGCTAAAGGTGTGCTTGGGTTTGGGACACGTGGTTTCCAACTGAAACCCATGATCCAGCATGAGATTTGTTAAAAAAAGGCATCAAGACAAAACTCGATAGTTCCAGGTTTCCCTTCCCATATAGCAAAACTGGAAATATCAAGGTAAACGAGTTCATAGCTCCTGTGCCAGACCAATCCATTACTGACTTTTGGTCAACAGCTCAGTGATATGGACTCTTCCAAGGTAAAAAAGCTCTCTGTGATTTCAACTCCATCGCAAGCATGGATCGGTTAAAGGGGCCCCCCAACGGGCCCCCAAACTGAATTTTGGGTTTGGTCCAAACCTTTGATCTAAGGCTTTGCCTCTTTGTAAATGCCCAAGAGCCGCCCCCCGGTTTCCAGAGACTAGGATAGCAACATTTTTCATAAAATGAATGGAAATAATCCCCTAAAAAAGGCACGGCCGGGAACGAACCCCGGGCCCCGCGGGCAGGCGAGAACACCATGAAACCCCCGAGAGAAAATCAAAGCACAAAAAAAAAAAAAAAAAATAAAAAAAAAAAAAAAACATATATACAAAAATAATAATTATATATATTATTATATTAAAATATTAAATAATAGATAAAAATAATATTTTAATTATAATATATAATATATAATTTTTAAAATTTTAAAAAAAAATATATAAATATATAGTAATAATATCTATATATAAAAATATAATATAAAAAATATATAAGTATAGTTAATATAATATTATTATATATATATATATTTATATATATATATAAAATATATTATATATTATTATATATATTATTATATTTTTATATATATATTATTTTTAAATATATATAAAAAAAAAAAATAAAAATATTTATAATATTTATAAATTAAATTTATGTTGTATTTAAAATTTTTAAAAAATTTAATTTTTTTAACCCCAAAACTCTCCCCCGGGGAAGGATCATGGGAAAAAAAAAGCCATCCTAAATATTTTAAAAAGAAACCCCCAAAAAACCCAAAAAAATACAAAAAAAAAAAAAAAAAAAAAAAAAAAGGGGGGGGGGGGGGGGGGGGGGGGGTTGGGGCCAAAAAAAAAATTTTTTGGGTTTAAAAAAAATAGTTTTTTCCCCTTTTTTTAAAAAAA
>NW_023650844.1:0-5838 GCF_015228065.2 Penaeus monodon | reverse complement strand
GGGGGGGGGGGGGTCGGGTTTTTGTTTTTTGGGGTTTTTGGGGGGGGTTTTTGGGGGGGGGGTTTTTTTTTTTTTTGTGTGTGTGTGTGTTGGGGGTGTGGGGGTGGGGGTGGGGTTTTGTGGGTGGGGGGGGGGGGTGGGGGGGGGGGGGGGGGGGGGGGGGGGGGGGGGGGGGGGGGGGGGGGGGGGGGGGGGGGGGGGGGGGGGGGGGGGGGGGGGGGGGGGGGGGGGGGGGCGGGGGGGGGGAGGGAGGGGGGGGGGGGGAAGGAAGAAGGGAAAAAGGGGGGGAAGGGGAGAGGGCCCAGAAAAAAACAAACGCAAAAGGGAAAAGGGAAAGGGGAAAGGGCCAAGAGGAGGGGAAAGGGGGAAGAAAAAGGGAGGAGGAGGAAGGAGGAGGAGGAGGGGGGAGGGGAGGAGGAGAGAGGAGGAGAGAGAGAGAGAGAGAGGGGGGAGAGGGGGAGAAAGGAAGACGAAGAAGGGGGGGAAGAGACAACAGGGGAAAAAAAGGACCAGAAAGAGAGAGAGAGAGAGGAGAGGAGAGAGAGAGGGAGAGGAGAGAAGGGGGGAGAGAGACCAGGGAGAAGAGACGCAGGGGAGAGAGAAAAAGCGAGAGAGAGAGAGGAGAGAGAGAGAGAAGAGAGGGGGAGGGGAGAGAGAGAAAGAGAGAGAGAGAAAAGAGAGAGAAAAGAGAAGAGAGAAGAGAGAGAGAGAGGAGAAGAGAGGGGGAGAGAGAGAGAGAGAGAGAGAAGAGAGAGAGAGAGAGAGAGGGGAAGAGAGGGGGGAGGAGAGGAGAGGGGAAAGGGAGAGAGAGGGGAGGGAGGGGAAGAGGGGAGAGGAGAGAGAGAGAGGAACGAGAGAGAGAGAGAGAGGAGAAAGAAGAAGAGAGAGAGAGGAAGAGAGAGGAGAGCAGAGAGAGAGAGAAAAGAGAAAGAGAGAGAAAGGAAGAAGAAAGAGAGAGAAAAGAGAGGAAGAGAAAACGCCAGAAAGAGAGAGAAACGCGAAAGAGGGGAAAAAAGCGAGAGGAGAGAAACGCAGAGAGGAGAAAAGAGAGAGAGGAAAAGAGGAGAGGAAAAAAGAGAGAGAGAGAGGAGAGAGAGAGAGACGCAGAGAGAGAGAGACGCAGAGAGAGGGGAAAAGCAGAGAGAGAGAGAGACGCAGAGAGAGAAGAAAAGGAGGGGAGAGAGAAGAGAGAGGAGAACAGAGACGAGACAGAGACAGAGCAGAGCAGAGACAGAGACAGAGACAGAGTAAAGTGTGGAAAATTCTATTTCTTTAAAGGATGTGGATAATTTTTCTGTTACAGGATGTGGATAATTCTATTTCTTTTACAGTGGACCACGTGGCTTTTTTCCACGTGGATCCAAAGTCCCAAATAAAAAACCACCCGCCAGCGGGGGCGGAGGCATTTTTTATATCTGACCTCGTTTGACCGAGAGTTCGTGCTAAGTACCCCGCACTAAGGTCAGTCCGCCCTTTTCCGGGCAGCTGCCCGGGGCCCTCCAGCGGCGCTTTGCCCTTAGCAAGTCGGGCGTCCGTCGTAGCGGTGTTCACCCCTTTACGGGTTTTTTTGGCCCCCTGTCAGCCACTGTATAGAGTACGCTACCCGTTAAATGGTGGCAGGGTGGTGCTGGCCCTTCCCGGGCTCGCAGCATGAACGCAAATCTCCAAAGAAAATCCGTCAAACCGTTTCAAGACATGCTAAAAAAAAAACACGTAATACACTTTTGGGGCCCCCCCTTTTTATTTTTTTCCCCCCTTTCCCATACATGTGTTAAGCCGTTGTTTTTTTTGGGGTTTTAAAAGGTGTAATGACAGCAAAGGCACGTTCCCCACATTTTCCCCCTCAGATGCATTTCGTGGATCAGTATGTGATCAATAAACATGAAATCTTCTTTTTATTAAGTAATTAAATTTATTTTTCTTTTTTTAGAGATTTTTTTTTGTTTCATCTGCAACGAATTTAACGCGTTCTTTGTTTTTACTTATCACGAATATCATTTTTTTTTATCTCGTTCCTAACCCCGCCCCCCGCCTGCCCTTCCCTTTTCTTTCTTTGGGTCTTTTTGGGATTAGAAAAAGGTTGACCGACCTCACTTTCTTTTCCCGGCGGGGGCGGCGTGGAAAGGCAGATGATTTGTTACATTGTTTTTTGGGGGGAACGTTCTATCGGCGTAGAGCGAAGCAGGTAAAAAAAATTGTATTATTGGATATAGGGGGATTTCCCCCAATATAGGCAAGGATGCCCGATATTCCCCCGGGTTGCGTAAACCCTAATAGATCTGCGCCCCGTCGTTCGAGAGTGGTGCAAAACCGAAGTATTCTTTCGTTCGGCTCCCTTTTGAGTCGGGTAAAACCCGCGGTTCGTCCTTTAAATTTAATGAGGATGGGGTTTTTAAGTAGAACATTTTTGCTTTTTAAATACACCTTCTCCCCTCTGAAGCGCTGCATTTTTTGGTACCCCCAAGCTTTTGTGTGATTCAAAAAAAATTTCATATACCTTCGGGAATTTTTGCGAGGCCTTACAGATACGCAAAGAAGCAGGGTTTTTTAACCCTGGCTGGGAGTCGCTTCAGTATATACGGTTTTGGGGTATAGGATCCCCCTTTTTGGTTTTTTTGAAGTCGACGTGCAAAGTAGACATGTACCCGGCAGTTCAGTTTTTGCCCCCGAGAAGTTTGCTGAAAAAAAAATTGGCGAATTTTTTTTTCATGTCCCCACATTCATGGTACATTCTGTCGCATATCATTATATTTTAATTCAATGTGGTAGTTAAAAATAATTTAAATAGTGCTTTGCTAATTTTATTTTCAGTTTTGTTATAGTGAACGCTAATATTGTGTTTGTGATTATTCTCTGGGAGGTCACTCTGTTCCCTTCATTAACGATAGCTGTCATCACACAGCATACACACACACCTTCCCCTCACCACAACACGGACAAAAGACACGCCCCTTTTTATAAAGGGGTGGTTCTGTTTTAGGGGGGGAAAAGATTTATGAGATCTCTTTAGCCCGAAATTTTTTCTGTCTACGAGTGGTTCGTACATAAAAATACAAGTTAATCTATTTC
This sequence comes from Penaeus monodon, assembly GCF_015228065.2. Classification (NCBI taxonomy): domain Eukaryota; kingdom Metazoa; phylum Arthropoda; class Malacostraca; order Decapoda; family Penaeidae; genus Penaeus; species Penaeus monodon. The sequence goes on along the minus strand of NW_023650844.1, from coordinate 2,769 downwards.
TTTTGTGGACGATATGGTTCAAATAGATCTTCGCGGTCGCCATGTCGTTCCCTTTTTATTTTCATATCTATCAGAGATGGTTGGAGTTTAAAAAAGGTCAGCGGACCGCTATGCATCTCCCTTTCTATTTTTTTCTTTTCCTTTTGAAAATAAAAAAAACAAAATGAAAAAAAAAAGACGAAAATAAGTTTAAAAACCAAATTAAAAAACCCCTAAAAAGTTATGAATAACCGGCTAGTGGGAATACCACCCCATTTCTTGTTGCCTTTTTTTCTCTTACTCTGGCCCTTACGGTAGATCTGGCTCCCCGACTTTTATTGCGGCCGACCCGGACCCAAGGGGGACCCCCAGGATGCTGTAAGAAGGGGCGTCATCGAAGATCGCATAGGCCGGGGACCAGGTTTCGTCAGAAAAAGGGGGTTAATAGTCCCAGATAGTGGGGCGGGGGTTGCCGCCGGACTCCCGTAGACCCAGCGAAACCCGCACCCTTTGGGCCCCAGGTACCTTTGCTCCAGAAAGTGTGCATAGGCGACGCCTGGGGGACGCTGCAGAACGGTCAACCCGAAACTCGAGCGAGATATAAGCCGCCCCCAGACCCCCCCCGCCCCCCCGCCGTAGATCCCGGGTGAAGATTTCGAGGACTTTTGGACGCGAGAAGGGCCCGGACGAGATCGTGAGGACGTGTGGACGAGGGCGCCCCCCAGTTAGGAACGAGGAGGTCAAGACGAATCCGAAGTCAAGGGGACCTGTGCGAGACTTTCGAGGACTGGGAATCGAGGACGAGCAGATTTTCACCAAGGACCGGAGGATGAGGGCGACAGGGACGAGCACCCCGAAAGCCCAGGGGCGAGCACGAGAACGGACGACCAGCCAAGTAGGTCACCTTTAAGGCGCCCCGAGGGCGGGCGCGAGAGGGGCCGAGCAATATAAGATGTGGAAATTCTATTTTTGTTACAGGAGTGGAAATTCATTTCTTTTCAGTGGAACACTGGTGTTTTTCCCCGTGGATCCAAAAAGTCCCAAAAAAAAAACCACCCGCTCAGCGAGGGGGAGGTCAATTTATACTGACCCGTTTGACGAGAGTTCGTGCTAAGCTGCCAGCACTAAGGTCAGCCCCCCCTCTTCCCGGGGAGTGACCGTGACCTCCCCGCGGCCCTAAACCCCTATAACAAAATGTCGTGTTTTTTATACTTCGTGGTTCAACTCTCAGAAATAAAGAGCAAGCCGTAACAAGTAAAACTACCCTCTGTTTACCCTTGTACTAAAGGGTGATAGCCTTTACACAGGAGAGAGACAGGAAAAGAAGAGGAGAAGAGAGAGAGAGAGAGAGGAGGAGAGAGAGAGGAGAGAGAGAGAGAAGAGAGAGAGAGAAGAAGAGAGAAAGAGGGACAGGAGAGAAGAGAGGACAGAGAGAGACAGAGAGAGAGAGAGAGAGAGGAAGAGAGAAAAGAAGGGAAAAGAGAGAAGAGGGAGAGAGAGAGGGAGGAGAGGAGGGGGAGGGGGAGGGGGGAGAGGGGAGATGGGAGGAAAAGGGGGGAAGAGAGGAGAGGGGAAGGGGGAATTTCAGATAATCCCAAAAATTTTTTAAAACTTTTTTTTTTTTTTTTTTTAGAATTATGTTTTCCATTGAATGTATTAATTTACTGAATATTATTTTTTTTTCTACATGAATTTTGGAAAATTTTTTCCTTGGGTTATTTTTTAAATTCAGTCTTAATTCAATCTTTCTTTAAAAAATTTCCTCCCCTCAAAATAAAAAAAATAACAAAAGTTCAATCTTCAAAATAAATGAATTATTAAACAATTGCTTTGGATTTCTATGATCTTCATGCTTTTTTTTAGTGAAACCCCCAAAAAAAAGTTTGCAACCCGTAGAACAATAGTAGTCATAACATGGAAGTGATTTGAAAAACATTTGTCTACACATGCTTTTTAAACCTTTTTGGTAGCAAACCTTTAGGTACAACTTAAAAAAAGCAGAAACTTGAGCATAACTACCAATAACTTTTTAACAAGAAGGCAACCAAACCCAAGGCTACAAAATCCTGTTCTAAATACTTTTAAATATTGCATTACTAAATAATTAAATAAAAATTGTAAAAGTCATTACCCTCGACTCAAGTTCTATTTGAATATCGGAAGCAGAAAACACAGATGCAGAGTAATTACTACCACATTTCATAATCCGCCGCAATTCATCAATCGTTTTGGGGAATAAGATTGTGACCTCTTGCAGTACCAAATATAAAATATCATGCTAAACTGACTTATCTCCACTCTTTCAAAGCAGAAATCTAAAGACTAACCAAGTGAACGTGTCCAAACACAAACACATCTGCTGTAAAAAAAGTATCTTGAATAAAAAAATAATCTGAACAATAGTGAAATTTTAAAAAATACCAGTAACATATTTTTAAATTTTAGGGTACTAAATAAAATAAAATTTGGTTTACCTTTGTCTAATCATGAAATTTCTATTTTTCTTTTTTAGCAGTATGAATCTGTGAAGGTTTTAATTACATAATCAATGTAACATTTCCATATAGAACTCATTATTTGTCTATAAAAAAATAATTTAATTTTTAGTTTGCTTTATTTTGGATTTAAAGGGAACAAAAGTAATGCCAAAAATTTTTTAAAAAATAAAAATTTTGAAATTAAGAATAACACCCCTAGTTCAAGTTTTGACGAGGCCTTTACTTTTTCATATGCCTAAATTTGAATAAAAAAAAAACCCTTCCCTTTTTTAAAAATAGCCAAAAAAAACCC
>NW_023650843.1:0-5839 GCF_015228065.2 Penaeus monodon | reverse complement strand
TTCCCAACATTTCCCCCCTTAAAAAAAAAAAAGAATTTTTTCCCACATGTTTTACAATTAATCCCGCTGGACAGGACAGGACTGGAAAACCGTGAAGGGGCCCGTTTTGTTCTCCTCCCTCTCGCTTTTTTTTGGAAAAACGAGGGGTAATATATGGGCATACCCGCCACTTCTGGAGAGTGCGGTCGTTTGTACGTGAATTTTTATTCAATGTCTTAACAGGTTTACGGCCTGCGCTCGTTCCCGGTTCACTACGGGGTCCCACAAGGGAGGTCTTAAAGTGTGCCCCTTTTTTGCCTTTCTAAAATGATATTGTAAAGGTTTTTCCAAGGCGTCTCATGAAATCTTATGGGGAGACTTTACCTGTGCTGCTAGGAGGAAGTTACAGAGTGCAAGGACATGCAGACGCAAAAATCGGGTTGTAATGGGCAACAAATCATGGGTTAAAATTTTTCTCCAAGCAAGACCGGGGTAACTTTTCCCAAAAAACGGGGAAAAGTTCCATCCTCCCTCTTTTTAGGAGCAAACCGCTGGGGTTTTGTCCAAGAGGTAAGTACTTGGTCAAATTTTTTGACTCAAGATTTTACATGGGTGCCTTAATAAAACAGTTAAAAGTGAAGGCTACAAACATCTATTTCGCGGGTTCTTTAAATTTTATCTTGGGGTGCAGCCCCGCACAATGTTCTATGGCTTTACCGAAGCTTATTCGAGTAAGTTGCTATGGATGTAAAGCTTATTCATCGCAATCCCCTTTTCTTCGGATGGGGATCAGTTCATAATGAAGCTCTCAGAATCTGACTGGGGTTTTAGTCTTTACCTGGGGGGGCCCTGATGCTGGAGTGGAGAACCACCTCTTTCATTACCCGGGATACATAAAAACCGTTTTCTACACGGGGTTTTCCCCCCCTTGAGAATAGCCGACCCCTATGGTAGGAGAATGAGGAAACTTTTGGAAGAGCTTAATTTAAGTCTCACTAAGGTTTGGCTGTTTAATTCCCCAATTTCCCCCCTTTGGGGTAATCAAGTCAAGGGGATTGGTCGGGAATTTGGAGAGGGGGGGATCTGAAGCAGAAGTCAGAGAGAGATTTTTTTGCACATTTCTAAGTACCCAAGTAGATGAAATAATACAGGGTTCGAAATGTGAAAATGGTGGGGTTTGCGCAGTGAGCAGAAGAAAGACGCTTTGGGCAGTCTTTCTTAGCAGCCTCGAATTTCACTGCAGAGTTTACATGCCATCCTTGCAGCAAAACCTTTCTATTGTATTTTTGGACTCTATAGTCCCTTACAAGCAACAAGGGCTTAAACTCATCACATCCATATGAGGGAATTTCAATTTTTGGCTTTCAGATTAACACGTAAAAAAGAAAACCCTGTGTTGGGTGCCAGCGCATTTTTGGTGTCAGGGGGGAATGAGCGACCTGATCAGAAGGCCAAGGCAGCTGCCGCTCAGCCGGGACCGTTTTCCTCTCCCACACCCCGACCTGAAACCTAGATCGGGTTTTGTTTTTCGCAAAAAATGCAGGAAAAATGGAGGATACCTCCAGAAATAAACTGCGAGAGTTTAGAGAGACCTTGGCATTTTGGGGATAGCATCCATCCCAAACCCAAAAAGGGAAGTTATTTTAAACAAGACTAGAATGGGTCAAAAAGACGGACTCAGGGGCCGATGATGGCAAAAAGTCAAGCATTTTGGGAAAGGGATGCCAAGAATTAACGTTGCACATGTAGTGGAAAGAGTGAACATTCTCAGACCAAAGCGTATGTCTTGTCCCCCCCATACACACTGAAAATGAGTGGGGGAGGATTGGCATAGAGGGTCTTTTTAGTTTTTAAAGGGAGACTAATTTTTTTTTTTTTTTAAAAATTTAATTATGCATAATGTTTTGTAATAATTTATAACTTAAAATAATTTTTATATTTTGTTTTTTAATTTGTTTATTGTTTTTGTAAGATATTATTGATGTTTTTAAAAGTTTTTAAAAATTTGTGGGAGTCTTTGGCGCAAAAACTCAAACAGCCCAGGAATCCATTGCCATACACCCCCGAGCAAGGCAAATTCCCTTTCCCTGGAGACAGGAGGGCCCCTGAAGGTGTTTCAATCAGGGCCCTTTTGTCGCTCTTTGGTGCGTAGGGCTCAGGGACTGCTGAAAAGGAAAAGGGAACAGTTCATCAGGAGTCTTGCTGAGGGGTTGAAGTGAAAAGGCTATCATCCTTGTAAAAGGGTGAACAGAGGGTAGTTTATTGCAAAGGTTGACTTTTTATTTGAAGTTGTACCACGCGTATAAAAACACGAGACATGTCCATTTTATAATGGGGGCGCGGGGAGGCACGGTCAGCTCCCCGGGAGAGAGGGCGGAGCTGCCCTTAGCGCGGTGGTAACTTAGCCGAACTCCCGGTCAAACGAGGTCGATATAAAAGTGACCCCCCCTAGCTGAGGGGTGCTTCTTTTTGGGGGACTTTTGGATCCACGTGGAAAACAGCCAGTGGCCCACTGGTAACCGAAATAGAATTATCCACATCCTGTAACAGAAATTGAATTATCCACATCTTTTTTTTCTGGGGCCACCTATCGTGCCTCCCCCTTGAGGGCCTTCAAGGGTGACCAAAACTTGGCTGGTCGTCTCTTTCTCGTGCGTTGTCCTTTTCCCCTTTTCGTGGCTGCTGTCCCTGTCGTGTCATCCCCCTGGCCCTTTGGTGTATTGCCGTCTCGTTTTTTTACATGACCCGAAATCTCGCACAGGCCCTCCTTGACTTCGGTTTGTCCTGACCTGGTCGTAGCCGGGCCCCAGGCCAAACTCGGGGGTCCTCGCCCACACGCCCTCACAGATCTCGCCCGGGCCCTTCTCGATCCACACGTCCTCGAAATCTTCGTCCGGATCTAGGGGCGTCGGGGCAGGGGCGGCTTTGGGGGCGGCTGATATCTGCATACGAGCTCCGGGGTTTTGGACCGGATCTGCAGGGTCCCCCGGGCACAGCATTCTGGGCGACTGGTTTCCCTGCGGCAAAGTGTGGTTCCGGGTCTACGGGGAGTCTGGCAGGCAACGCCCGTCCTACAGGGGAGGTTAAAAAACCTTTTCTGAGGAAAATCCTGGCCCGGGGGGCCTAGGGGCATTTTCGATGACGTTTTTCCACAGCATCCTAAGGGTCCTCCCTCAGTCCCGTGTCGGTCGATGCAATAAAGTGGGGGAGCCGATATACAGTGGGGGCCCAGAAAAGAGAAAAAAAAAAGGCAACAGAAGATGGGGGGTAATTCCCACTACCGGGTTTTTTTCCCAAAAACAATTACGGTTTTTAATGTGGTTTTTTAACTTATTTTGTTTTTTTTTTCAATTTGTGTTTTTTTTTTCAAAAAGGTAAAGAAGAAAATGAAGAGGGAGTTTCAGAGCGGTCCGCTAGACCTATTTGAACTCCAACCTCTCTGATGATTGAGAAAGATAAGGGAACGACATCGGCGATCCGCGAAGATCTTTTTGAACCTAGTCGTCACACAGATAAAAAAATAGATGTAACTTGTACTTTTGTCAAACCCACTCGTCACGACGGACAAATTTGCGGGCTAAAGAGATACATAATAAATCTTTGCCGGCACTAAGACAGCAACCGCCTTATAATGAAAAAGGGTAGTGTCTTTTGTCCTGCTGTGTGAGTGAGGTGAAGGTGTGTGTGTCTGCGTGTGTGAGTGACAGCTAGCTTTTAATGAGAGGGAAGGCGAGAGGCCCTCACCAGAAATGAATCACAAAACAATTTTAGCGTTCACTATAAAAAAACTAAAAGTAAATTAGAAACCCTCTTTTTAAATAATTTAAAATTTACCACATTGTTCAACATAAAATGATTGCGAAGAATGTCGCATGAAGAATGGTGACATGAAAAAAATATTACCAATTTTTTTTTTATCAAAAAAAATCTTTGGGGGTCGAAATTAATCCCGAGGTACATGTCTCTTTGCACGTCAGACTTCAATAAAACTCAAAAACGGGGGGGATCCCATACCCCAAAAGCCGTATATGACTGAAGCGACTCGACAGGGAAATAATATCCTGCTCTTTCTGCGACTGTAATGGGCGCTCGAAATTCCCGAAGGAATTAAATTTTCAGAAATTTACACAAACGTTGGGGGGGCCCCCAAAAAAGCAAGCGACTTTAGAGGGTGAGAAAATTCATTAAAAAGCAAAATGTTCTAGTTTAAAACCCCAGTCCCACATTAATTAAAGGGCGAACCCCGGGGCACACCGACTCAAAAGGGGCCGAAAAACGAATAACTTTGGTTATAGTCCCACTCCCCAAACGAGGAGCGCAGATCTATTAGGGGTTTTTCGCAACCCCCCGGGGAATATCGGGGGAATTCTGTGCACTATGATTGGGGGGAAGTCCTACCTATTTCAAAATAAAGAATGTACTGAAATTTGCGTTTACAAGCTTTTTCTAGCGCCGTGAAGTGTCACCAAAAGCAAAGTAAAAAGCATGGTTTTTCCCAAGGCGTCAACCAAACAACAACCAAATTTCAAGGGTAACCAAGCGGTCATTTGACCTACCCCCGCCGCCCCCCGACCGGGGAAAAAAGAAAGTGAGGGGCCCGGTCAAGAGGGGGAAAAAAAAACCTTTTTCTAACCAAAGTGACCGCAAAAGAAAAAAAAAGGGTGGTCAGTGGGGGGCGGGGGGGAGGGTTAGGTCGAGATAAAAAGAAATGGTATTGTGATAAGATAAAATCACAACGCGTTAAATTCGTTGCAGTGAAACAAATAAATCTCCAAAAAAGAGAGAAAAAATTAATTTCTTAAATAAGAACGATATTAGTTTATTGATCACAAATGATCGCACGGAAAAGCGATTTGAGGTGGAAAAAAAAAGTGGAGAACGTGCCATTTTCTGTCATTTGCACCTTTTTTCCCAACAAAAAAAAAACAGCTAACACTGATGGGGAAAGGGAAAAAAAAAAAAAGAAAGGGGCCCCAAAAGTGTACTTAGGTTTTTTTTTTGTTTTTTTTTGACATGTCTTCTTGCGGTCGAGCGTATTTTTCTTTGGGGGTGGTGTGTCCGTGTTGCATGTTAAAAAAAAATTTTCAACGGCCCTCGCTGCCACCACTTTCGAACGACGGTATCATCCCTTTGTACAAGGTGAACAGAGGGGAGTTAACTTCTAAGGCTTGACTCTTTTTTCTGAAGTTTATACCACCAGTATAAAAAAACACGAGACATGTCTAGTTATAATCGGGGCCCCGCGGAGGCACGGTCAGCGCCCGGAGAGAGGGCGGGGGCTGACCTTAGCGCGGGGTAGCTTTGCACGAAATCCTGGTCAACGAGGTCGATATAAAAAGGGACCTCCCCCCCTCGCTGAGCGGGGGCTTCTTATTTTTGGGGCATTTGGTCCACGGGAAAAAAGCCACGTTGGGGCCCCTGGTAACCGAAAAAGAATTACCACATCCGTAACGAAAAAGAATTATCCACATCTTTATGAAGGCCCTTTTTTTTGGGAAATGACCTTCCCCCCTGCCCCACCAAGCCCTGAGAAAGCGAACTTTAAGCCCTCCTGCAGAGACTGCAGTCCCCTCATGGACGGACGGATCAATCAGATATGTTTGGGGTTTGTGAAAATTTGGCCCGGCTTGGATGCAACAAGTCACAGTGCCCGTGCCGACCCACACACAGCGAGGAAAATCCTACTCCCAGAATGGCGCCCCCCCAACGGAAGCCGCCCTTTCCCCGGTGGGGGGGCTTGAGGGCCCAAAGATTTGGGGAGCCGGACCCGAGGGCTCCCATACTGGGGGGGTCACCCTGAGGGATGAGACAAAAGGCTTCCTGGTGCACCAAGGCCTAGAGAGGGGGGGAATGGGGTGGG
>NW_023650842.1:0-5839 GCF_015228065.2 Penaeus monodon | reverse complement strand
CCGTTTTCCCCCGACCCCCCCCAACGAACGAAAAGACAAAAAAAAACAAGCGACGGCTACGACGCCGATGACGAGTCCACTATCTCGTCGAATATCTCCACCCTCCTCGAAGACTTCGCGGGTCACTTCGACTTCCAGCTGAGCGGTGATTGCGAAAGTCCCGAGGTCCAGCATTTCGCCGAGAGCGGCGTCAGGGGACAGAAGCGAGGGAATAATGATGGTCCGAGCGACTGTCATGCGAATACGAGGAGCATGAGGCGTTCGGTGGGAACGGGAGTCGATTTTTCCCAGAAGTGGTGAGCAGCGACCATGGGGATACGAGACTAAAAAGAAAACATTTAAAAATGATTTAGAAATAAAAATGCAACGAGACCTAAAGCATGAAATAAGAACTAAAGAAAAAAATTTAAAAAATTAATGAAAAGTATAAAAAAGAATTAAAGGTGAGAGAGAGAAAGAGAGAAAGAGAGAAAAGAGAGAGAAGAAAGAGAGAGAGAGAGGGAAAAGAGAGAGAGGGGGAGAGAGAGAGAGAGAGAGGGGGAGAGAAGAGAGAGGAGAGAGAGAGAGATGGAGAGAGAGAGAGAAAATTGGAATAAGAAATACAAAATATGATAAAAGAAATTAATTAAGAAAAAGAATCGCATATTTTATCAAATACATACAGCATAATCAGGAGAATACACGAGCTTTAAAGACAAGAATTGTTTCAGCAACGAAGCTCTGCAGTTCAAATTGCCGCCAGAATTGATAAATATCTGATGGTTATTGTTATTGAGGACAAGTTTTATAAATTCTCTTATTCCATGAATTTTAAAAGGGAATTCCAATTTTCTAATTTATTTTTCGGTTTGCTCGTACATTTTCTTTTTCTTTCATTCTTATTATCATTCTGACAACAACGGGAAAGGGATAAAATATCTAGAGAGGGTGAACGTCAATAATAGTAATAACAAATTTCTCTCTCATATATATATATAGATATATATAAAGATTAACATAATACGTATATATATATATATATATAATATATATATATATATATATATATAACATATGTATATATATATTTATCTATCTATCTATCTATCTATCTATCTATCTATCTACTATCTATCTATCTATATAAATCTCTCTCTTCTCTTTTGCTGTAGCTTTGTCCCTTTTTTGTATATTTTTTCTATATGTATATAGTTTTTTAAAAGCTTGCATATATACATAAGTACACACACACACACAAACACACACACACACACACACACACAGATATATTATATATATATATATATATATATATATATATTATATATATATACTTTCTCTCTCTCTCTCTCTCTCTCTCTCTTCTTTCTCTTTTCTTTCTTCTCTCTTTTTTTTTAGTCTTATCCCATTCTTATATGGGGTCGCCATGATCAGGTTCTGGCAGATATTTTTTATGACCGGATCCCCTTTTCCTGACGCCAACCCTCTCTATTTACCCGGGCTGGGACCGGCACTGACTGGGGCTGGTTTGCCCACCTAGTGATAGATACATAGATAGATAGAAACAAATATATATTATATATATAATATATATATTATATATATATATTTATCTGTCTATTTTTATCTGTCTATCTATTTATATATCTGTTTATCTGTTCATTTTCTAATCCATCTATTATCCGTATCTGTATATATATATAATATTTTATATATATATATATATATATAATATTATAATATATATATTATATATACATATACATATATACATACAACAGTGTATGTATGTTTTATGTATATATTTTATATATATATATATATATTATATATTATATAAAATTAAATATTATATATATATTATACACACACACCACCCAACAACAACACACCACACACACACACCCACACACACATACAAACCCTCACACACTAACTAACACACTCACACCACACACACACACACACACACACATATATATATATTTTAAAATATATATATATATATATATAATATATATATATATATATTATATATATATATTATAATTATTTTATATATTTTATTTTATATATTTATATATATATATATATATATATATATATATACACGATATATATGTGTATGATGCTAAAGGTAAAATAAACAGATATACAAAATGCATGTACATTTCGTTGAGTGTATGTATTTATGTATCCATATATGTAAGTATGTAAGTCTGTGTGTATGTCTGTACGGTTGGTTTTTATTTATTTTTTTTAGTTTTACACGTACGTGTGTACCTTTATCCACTTGGCATATCAATAGGCATCATTGTTGTCACACGTAAGTCCCGCCTCCGCTCTCATTAACCAATCCCGTACTCAAAAACCCGAAGCCCCGCCCCCTCTTCCGTCTCCCTTTTACCCGCCTTCTTCTTCATGGATTAGTTGCCCCTTTGGCTTTCCTTCTGGACGCGTCACGTCAATTTCCTCCACTGCCAGGAGAGGCGACACTTCAGATTAGTTGAGTAGACACTTACTGATAAGGAAGTTGTCGAGTCGTTGCAATTGTTTCAAGAGTGTAAATGAGCAAAATATGTCATGTCCATTGAAATAGAATCAAGACCGCGGAATCGGTTCTGAAACAAGGTGAAAAAAAATATATATATATAATAGAGAAAGAGAGGGAGAAGAGGAGAGAGAGAGAGAGAGAGAAGAGAGAGAGAGAAAAGAGAGAGAGAGAGAGAGAGAGAGAGAGGAAGAGAGAGAGGAGAGAGGGGTGCGAGGGGAGAGTCAGGGGAGAAATAGAGAGAGAAGTAAAACGAATAACGAAATTGTCGTTCCTGAAATGTAATGGGCGATTTGAAAAGTGAAATAAGCAAAAAAATTGAACATGTTTATATAATATATATATATTATATAAATATAATATATAATATAAGATAGAAGATAGATAGATAGATAGATAGGATAGATAGATATAGATATAGATAATCTCTAGAAGTTAGCATTTGAAATAATCAGAAGATTTTTTGAAAAATGACTATAATAAAACATGCTAGTGAAAATCCACTTACAAAAATATGAAAAATGAATTATACAAGATAATTTCTCTCTCTCTCTTCTCCCTCTCTCTCCTCTCTCTTTTAAAAGATCAGGACTTTTTATCGCATAAGACCTTTAAACGACAGTGAAACGAAACACACCGGGGTCGGAAACTTCGAAACCTTCCTTACTTAATAACTTTTTATTTTAATATTTCATACCGGGAAATTTGAAACGTGTTTGATGTGTCGGGAAGCATTAGCTTATGAAAACCCCACCCCCTATCTAACCCTATTTCCCGATGCTTATTTTGCCCCAAGATAAAGAGCGTATTTATATTTATGTCCAAAGAGTTGTCATAGCAATGACATAAAACCTATCTCCACCTTTTGGACACCTCCGATACTATTTTTTTTTTCTAAAAGAGATTTTCACAATCAGAAGGAAATATTTACCAAAAAGCCAATTTTCTCCAAACTATGATTTTGTAGATTTCGCCTTTAACTTAGGGAGCCAGTATTGGTAATCTAAACCCACCTTAAAGTTGTTTTTGAAGCAACATGGTCTGGGTTTTATGACCTATTCTGTAACGTGGCTAAAAGACAGTGCTTCATTAAAATGTGACTGAAAAAACTCGATTCACTTTACGTATAAACTGAAGACGCATCATTTTTACAAAACGTAATTCTATACAGAATGATTTTCCTAATGAATATTCACTCAAAGCCCTTACATGTCATGGCTGAATTTATCACTTATCACCCAACCCCCCCAAATCTTGGGGGGGAAAACTAATGTAAAGCGATCTACGAGAATCTAAAGGGAAAATAAAAGTGTGATAATAAAATTAGCGAATAGGGGGAAAAGCCCGACCTGGGAAAAACCCGAAAAGTGACCGTCACTTCATTCAAAAAACACTTTGGAGAAAATTTTGGTTTTACATTTTTTTGAAGTGAGAGTTGTGAGAGAGAGAGGGGAGAGAGAGAGAGAGAGAGAGAGAGAGGGGGGAGAGAGAGGGAAAAAAAAAACTTTTTTTTTAAATTTCGTCCTTTCTACTCCCCCCCCCCCCCTGGCGCTCTTGGGATTAGCCAAGACCGTTTCTTTCCCCCAAAGTATTTTTAAATTCCTGCATTTTTAAACGCGTAATTTTAAAATTTTATATATATATATATATATATATATATAATATATAATAGTGTGTTGTGGTGTGGTTTTTTGTTTTGGGTATGCGTGCGTGCGGCGGGGGTGTCGTGGGCTGTGTGTGTGTGTGTGTGTTTGCTTCGTGAATAAATTTTGGAAAATGCACGAACAGAATGCATTCATGAAAAAACCTTCTTTCTTTTTGCTCATGTCTTGCAACCAAAAAAAAAAATTTAAAAAAAGGGGATACTGATATGCTCTTGCACCTTCTAAGCTTTTCTGAAAATATTTTTGCTAGAAAAAAATCCAGCCAGAGGGAAGTGCCCTTTTTGCTTTTATAACCCATGTCAAGAGTTTTTCTTTAATGCATTCTAAACCAGACCATGTTATATATCAGTTTCTAAATATGAGTATCTTTTAAAATTCTTTTTAATGTACTTTGTATATTACAAAACCCCCACGGACAGAATAAAACACGAAAAAATACATCTATCTTTACCACGATTTTTTTTCAAATGAAAATAAACAATAAACACACAATCGAATAAACAACAAAAAATCAAAAACAAACAATAAACTCTATAAAAAAACATAAATAAAAAACATATATAACAACAATAGAAATTAACAAAAATGAACACTCCAGTATAAACAGTGAACATATAAAAACAAAAAACTACAAAAACAAACATGACAAAAACAAACATACAAATAAACAATAAAAAACATACAAAAATAAACAATCAAACATACAATGATAAACAATAAACAAACTATGTTAACCCAAAACAGGAAACAAAAAACAAAAAAACATCGATCCAAAAGCACGCATCGTAAAACCAACAGACTGACGGGAGGTGAAGGCAAAAGGGCAAGACCCATACGCCAGGTGGGGTCCTCTGCTGTGGCCCTTTTTTTCTCTTTTGGCAAATCCAAGGCTGAAGACTTTTTCCACGTCTAAAATTTAAACCCAAAAATTCCCGATTAGCGGTAACACAGGAATTCTTTGGGGTTGGTTTCCAGTTAGTATTTTATATTTTTTTTTTCTCCTCTTTTCTCTCTCCTCTTCTCTCCTTTCTCTCTCTCTTTTCTTCTTCTTTTCCTCTCTCTCTCTCCTCTCTCTCTCTCTCTCTTTCCTCTCTCTCTCTCTCTCTCTCCTCTCTCTCTCTCTCTTCTTTCCCCCTTTTTTTTTTTTAAAAAAAGGGCCTGGGAAAAAAGTTAGTCACTGTAGTATTTTTTAGTGAAAGTTTTTTTGCACATGATGGGTTGCAAGTGCTTAGCCCCAAAGAAGTTTGTTAGTGATCCCTTTATTCACCGTTTTTTACCATTTTTTGAAATTTCGGGGAAAAAAAATTTTTTTTTTTTCTTCTAATACATAATTTTTTCTGTAAAACTATTATTAATAGATATAGTATAATACTAATACTTATTTTTACGACTTTTTCGGAAAAAACTCTTTTTATTGATAATTTATTTTTACAATAAATACCAACTACGAAATACTAATACATATATTTTTTACGAGTTTACGAAAATATGAAGTTTTTTTTTTTTTTGATAATGCTGAAATCGAGCCGTTATTTTAAAAAAATAAAATTTTTAATGAAATTAATTTAGGGAAAAAAAAGGGTGGGGTTAACTTTTTTTTTTCCCAAAAATTAAAATTTTTTTTTTTTTCAAAATTTTTTTTTTT
>NW_023650841.1:0-2500 GCF_015228065.2 Penaeus monodon | reverse complement strand
GAGAAAGTGTGGAAATGAGAGAGATGGATTAAAGGAGCATGAAAACGAGAGAGTATTAATCGACTTACTTTGACAACCAAGTTTTAATAAGGATCAATGTATTCTAATTAGCCCAATGGATCTACACGATTGTCTCAAGTATATAAACAGGTATTTATGCAAGTTCTGAGGTCATTAGATAATTATTGACTTTTAGTGTGATGGTAATAGAACCTGCCATTACTACTGCTATTATTACTGTTTTCACTACAACCCTTTCTAGGTATTGCTATATTGCTATTGTACAGCTACTACTACTATTACTCCTGTCACTACCATTAATGCTTCTCTTATGTTGATGATCATTTTAATGATGATGACAATGATGTCAACTGTGAAATCTGCGGAAATCAAAAGACAACATAAACTGCCGATAAGATATAAACTCCTTAACCAACAATATTGAAAGCACCTAATTTTATTTCAGAATAATCAATTGGTGGTTGCAAAGTACATACAGGATTTCTATTATATATATATATATATATATATATATATATATATAATATATATATATATATATATATATATTTAAGATGTGTAAAATGTTCACACATCGCCGACTATTCCACTATGAACATAACTCCTGTGTACTCGCGCATTCGTGTGTATATGTATATATGATTCCCTAAATTTTCCTCGGGAGTAGGAGCAGTGCAAATAAATAGATTTTATGTGCAAAGCTATCATCTGATATTACGTTTTTGGCAATAGCACGATGGTACTTTCTGATATAAATAATTCTATTTGTAATAACAAAGGCTTATTTGTTTCCATGTTTCGTTAGTTCAGTTGATATTATGATATATTGTCAAAGATATAGTTCTCACTTTATTCTATTTTAGTGATTTATTAATATACTTAACTATTTATTTTGATTATCTATTACTCATTCATTTACTTACTTATTTATTCATTTTTATTCATTTATCTATATCTATTATACATTTCTGAAATTTTATTCATTAATGTATGTATTAATTTATTTACTTGTTTCTTTATCTATCTATTCAATTATCAATCTACTCATTTCATTTTGTATGCGAAATGTGTGTTTTCCATCATCATGGAACATCGGTAAACGAGTGTTTTATAAACCAGAGCCTATGAAAAGTTCGTATTTGTACAATGAAAGTGACCCTTTTTGAGTCCTCTGTGACTGTTAAAAATATGTAAATGAAGATGTACATATCTATTTATCTATTTTATCTATTTAGATATACATATATATTTATCAATATATATATGACACATACAACTCACACACAAACACACACGCACAGGAACACACGCAAGCACTTGCATACACACACACACAAACCAACGATAGCACACAATGGTGCTGTTTCATTCATTGTTGTTGACGTTATTCTTGCTATCCTCTTGAACTTTTACCCAACACTTCAACACTAGAGATGTTTTCACAATGCATTTCCAATCTTTCAACATATTTTTGAGAATTCTAGTCACAACGAGCTCAGAGCCCACACTCCCTGCTTGGATGAGTAGGTATAAGAGCGGCAGTTGGGTCCGAGCAGTTAAAAGTGGGTCGAGAAGAAACTGTAGTTCAGTCTTTCTCGGTTTATAGTTTATATATATTTTCAGCGAATGAATATAATTCATATATTTTTCGTAGTGAAGCATATTTTGTGTTTAAGTATGTACATTAATGAATTGAATTTGTATGTGCAGTGGCCATAAGTATATTTCGTGTAATATTTATTTCTTTACATTTATATTCACTCTGATTCCCATAATGCATTGCGCTACAGAGATCCATTGCTACGACGTTGTGGGCATTAACTTGATTAATTTCCTTGCGTACTGATATTTCTTACTCTTAATAAGTATGAAAAGAAAGTATTTTCTTTGAACTACGAAAACAGGAGAAGGAACGACAAATTAACGTAAATTGTACAGTAAAAATCTATAGCCGAAAAAAAATCGTGACAGTGATTCCTTTATAAACAAAAGTGTCGATATGTTGAAGTTAATGCACTACAGTGACGAGGTAAAATACATTGGCGTGATCAGATCGACATTTCTGTTTTGGATTAGTGTTTCTTAATCCCTGGTACGCCAAGCCTTTTCACTGGGTCGCTCTGGATATGTGTACATTTCTTTTTTTATTATATCTATTCAAAATGATATCAAAGTATTACTACTGTGTATAGAATATCTACGTCATTAAAATCTAGATGCTTTTGCAAGCAAAACCATTTTAGAATTCGATTTTTAAATAAGTGTTTATGAAGGTATGGCATATTGTTATAGATGAAAGTTCAAACTGACAAATATTTAATTAACTATATAACTATATATACCTATATATACGCATATATACATACATATTATGTGTATGTATATAATTGTCTATATTTTTATAATATTATGAACACGTGTGTTATATTACACAAAAAAATGATTATTTTGTGTATGTATTATCAATGTTTTTCTCATA
>NW_023650840.1:0-2500 GCF_015228065.2 Penaeus monodon | reverse complement strand
CCATATATAATAAAAAAAGGTAAAAAAAAAAAATCCCAAAAGTCAAAAAGCGTAAAAACTAGCAAAATATAGCCTTTGAGAGTGGACTCCAAAATGACGTTTTTTCCATCATTTGATGATTCTGGCAAAAGATTAAGATAATAATGAAAATAATTACCAGAATTCTATTAATCATGACAATAATGATGATAAAAGTGAGAATACAGAGAATTTGGATAACATTTGATGATTATTAATATTATTACTATAATCATTATCATTATCATTAGTATCATTATTATTATTATTATTATTATCATTATTATAAAAAAATAATAATAATAATAATAATAATAATAATAATAATAATAATAATAATAATAATAATAATAATTATTATTGTTATTATTATCATTATTATTGCTTTTACTGGTAGTATAATTGTAAAAATAATTATGGTAACAGTAATAATTACGGTAATAACAATATTAATTAAAATAATGATATAAATAAATATTATAAAAACGTTATTATCGTTATTACTATTGTTATTACTATTATTATTGTAGTTTTATTAGTATAGATGTAAAAATATATATTATAACTGCAATAATTTCAATAATAATGATAATAATTGCAATAATGATGATAATAATTGCAATAATGATGATAATGATGATGATAATGATGATAATGATGATGATAACGATAATAATGATGATAATCATGATAATAATGATGATAATAACAGGAATTGTGTCCATATATAATTAAAAAAGGTAAAAGAAAAAAAATCCGAAAAGTCGAAAAAGCGGCAAAATCAAGCGAAATATAGCCTTTTGAGAGTGACTCCAAAATGACGTTTTTTCCATTCATTTGATGATTGTGGCAATGATTAGGGTGATAAAGATAATAATTTCCAGAATTCTATTAATAATGACAATAATGATGATAAAAGTGAGAATAAAGAGAATTTGGATAATATTTGATTATTATTATTATTATTATTATTATTATTATTATTATTATTATTATTATTATTATTATTATTATTATTATTATTATTATTATTACTTTAATTATTAGTATCATTGCCAAAAAATATATTATAACTGTAATAATAACAATAATAATAATAATAAGTATAATTATAATAATACTAATTGTTATAATATTGTTATTAATATTATTATTGTTATTATTATCATTATTATTACTTTTACTGGTAGTATAATTGTAAAAATAATTATTATAACAGTAATAATTAAAAATTAATAAAAAATAATGATAGAATTATTGTTGTTTTTATTATTGTTATTACTATTATTATTGTAGTTCTTATTATTATAGATGTAAAAATAAATATTATAACTGCAATAATTTCAATAATAATGATAATAATTGCAATAATGATGATAATAATTGAAATAATGAGATAATGATGTGATAATGTGAAATGTGGTTTTTGTGGTGTGGTATGTATGTATGATGTAATTATATATATATAATATAATATATATAATTTAAAATATATATAAAAATACGTATATATATTCACACTATATATTTTGGTTGACATATGTGTCTGTTTTGTGGTTTTTGTATTTGGGTGTGGGTTTTTTTTTATTTTATCTGTATTATTTTTTAAAAATATATAAAATATATATAATTATATATATTATAATATATATACATACAATATATATATATATTTATTTTAAAATTTAATATAATTTTATATATATAATATTATATATTTTATGTTGTGTGGTTGGGGGGTATATATATATATTTATATAATTAAAAATTTTGTGTATTATATATTATTATAATATTTTATATAATATATATTAATATAATATAAATATATAATATTAAAATATATAATATAATATATGTATGTGTATATATATATAAAATAATATATTATATATTAAAATATATAATAATTAAAATATTTTATATATTTGTGTGGGTGTGTTGTGGGGTTTTTTTTTGTGGTGGCTTACTAATAAAAGTTTTATATTAAATAATTATATATATTAATAAAATTTTAATTTTTATATATATATTTATGTTTTAATATATTTTAAATATAAAAAAAAATTTTAAAATAATTTATATTAAATTTTTAAAATATAATATAATATATATTATATAAATTAATAATTATATTAATATATTGTACATACACACACCCACACCCCCAACTCACAACCCCACACACACACCCTCACCACACCAAACACACACTCACACCAACACACCACACACACCAACACACACACACACACACCACACACAATTTTAAAATTTTAATGATATATATAATAATTTTTATTAAAAATAATTTTTTACGGGAAACAACACACACAAACACATCACACACCCAAAAACACCAAAACACAAACACACACACACAACACACACACAAAAAAACAAAAATCATAAAATAATAATAATTTTTTAATAATTTTAATAAAATTTTTTTATATATATAATATAATATATATTATTTTTT
>NW_023650838.1:2500-5840 GCF_015228065.2 Penaeus monodon | reverse complement strand
GCGGCCTGGATAGGGGCGTTTGACGGCTAATCTGTTCAGAGGAGGGCGCGTTCCCCGAGGTAGAGCGAGCCGGGGGAGGGGCCCTTACGAGCGAAACCAGGCGTCATAAAGGACGGCGTCCCTGGCCCCACACGAGCGAGGACGCTGAGGAGTTCCCATGTCGAGCCTCACAAATCCTGGCAGAGGGAGTGCGCTCGCCCGGGGGGACGCCACGCAACTCCTGTCCCACCCACCAGTACTGCCCAGGCCAAGGCTGCTCCTACAACGGCGACCTGTGCCTGAGCCTGAGGGCAGCTTACACGCACATCAGCATCTTCCGTCACCGATGCACGTGTGGCACTGCTTCAGCGGCGTGCTTGGTGCCCTTCCACGCCAGCTTTTGCAGCAGAGTGGACTGCCCCGTGCAGTTTCCCTGTTCGCCAAGCACGAGCTCAGCAGCAGAGGATTGCTGCCCTGGCTGCAGTGGAGGTGAGCGAAAAGCTCTTGAGGCGAGAGTTCGACGAGTGCGAGCGTCGGGGCGGCACACGAGGCTCGGCTGCACTGCCACCACCGGCAGCGCGTCCAGCTGCCTTTGCCGAAGCCCGTGAAGAGGATCGTGAGATGAAGCCTGAGGACGGTGCAGGAGACGCGAGTCTCGCGTCTGGTGATGGGCGAAGAACTCGTGGCGGCGAGGAGGAGCCTTCACCAGTGCTTCCTGACGGCGCCGCTGGTGGCGCAGCCCCGCGCGGGGGTGGGGGGGGAGCGATTCCGGTAGCAGTTCACGAGGACAAGTATGACTTTTAGTACATTTTAATGAAAAACCTTTTAAAAGGAAGGATTGTGGCTTTGTGTAACAAGTGCAGTTGATTCGATCTTTCACTTTAACAGAAAAATACAACACTCTAGTTTAGAGGGTAATTGTATTGTTGAAATATTGTTGTGTAATAATATAACGCAAATATCATAACCGTATAGAGAATTTTATTTTAAGAAATTTAAAATATATGTGTATTATATGTGTGTGTGTATGTATATATATATATATTATATATATATATATAATATATATATATATTATATATATAATATATATATATATATAAATTTTTACTTTCACAAGCATGTAGTAAGAAGTACAAAATATGTAAATGTAATATTTCATGTAATTGTTAAGTGTATTTACTGTAATGTCTCCATGTATTTTATATTAATTATCTATTTATATACATATTTTGCCATTATTATTTATCAAATAAAATATTTTATCAGTGTAATCCCTCGTTTGGTTTTTCCCAAAACAACATTTAAGAAAAATGACAATCCTCTTTCTCATATGAATAAAAGCAAGGCGAGATTCTGAGATCGAAAAGTTACATTATCAATTTTTTTTATTCTCTTGTGATTCTCAGGCCCCGGATGTTCAAGATTTTTTTGTCAAAAAATCTTTTCCTTAGTCTCCCAAAATATATATTTTTTTACCATTCAGAATTTTATCTTCGAAAGTTGCAATTATTTATTTTTGCTGCTGATATCATTAATCTGTTTTTCATGAATTGGAAATGATAATTATCGCTGTTGTTCGCACTTTCATTATTATCATCTTTTCTCATTTTATTCATGTACAGAATATATGGAATATCACGTTTTTTCCCCTCTCCCTCTCACTTCCTCCAATCCTTACTTCTGAAATCCTCCTATGGCAACTTTTAGAAAATAGTGATGATAATAAACAAGGATAATGATAATAGTTTAAATTTAAATATGTAGTAATCATAATAATAATTATTGTAAAATAAAATTAATTTACAAATGAAAGCAAGACTTGATATTAACTGTTAATAATAATGATAATGATCATAATAATGTTTAAAAAAAAACAAATGAAAGAAATTTGTTTTAGTGAAACACCGAGATCATCGCTTTTGGAAGAGGTCAGGGGGGGGTGGTTCCCTGTGGGAGCGGCCCGTTCCTTAGTCATTCCTGTGTCGTTGCAAGGTTAGTTGGGAGAAGGAATTTTTAATGGGTTTTCGAATTTTAAAAAAAACAATTTAGCTTACAGGGCAAAAGTAGGTCGGAAATTTAAAAAGGAAGAAGGAAGATGGAAGGAACCCTTTTTTTCTTGAAAAGGAGTGAAGCAAAACATTTTGGAAAGAAGAAGGAGAGAGAGGGGGAGGGGAGGAGAGAGAGAGAAAAAGAGAGGAGAGAGAGAGAGTCAACGAAAAAACAAAAGAGAGGAGACGGAGGGGGGAGAGAGAACGAGAGGAGAGCGAGAGAGAGAGAGGAGAGGAGAGAGAGGGGAGAGAGAGAAGAGAGAGAGAGAGAGAGAGACAGAGAGAGAGAAAAGAGAGAGAGAGAGAGAGGGGGGAGAGAGGGGGAGAGAGAGAGAGAGAGGGGGGGGGAGGGAACAGAGGTGAAAGGACACAGAAGAGAAACAAAAGAAAGGAGAATCGGGGAGGGCAACCAACCTCTGTGTGCTAAAGCCCCAGAGAGGAATTATTTTCTCACGCAATTTTCAGACGCAATTAACCCGAAAAAAATGCTTGCCTAACAAGCACGGGAGAGAGGGAAGTGACTTTTCGAGAGTAGAAGAAAAAACACGAAAAAAGGAATGAAAATGAAACAAAGAGAGGAGGGAGAGGAGAGAGAGAGAGAGATGAGAGTGAGAAAAGAGGGAGAGAAAAGAGAGGAAAGAGAAGAGGAAGGGGGATGGGGGAGAGAGAGAGAGAGAAAAGAGAGAGGAAAGGGGAGGAAGAGAGAGAGAGAGAGAGAGAGAGAGAGAGAGGAGAAGAGGAGAGAGAAGAGAGAGAGAGAGGGGAAGGAGAAGGGGGAGGAGAGAGATAAAAGAGAGAGAGAGAGGGGGGGGGGGGAAGGGAGGGGGGAGAGAGGAGAGAGAGGGAGAGAGAGAGAGAGAGAGAGAGAAGAGAGGGGGAGGGAGAGAGAGAGAAAAGAGAGAAAAGAGAAGAAAGAGGGGGGGGGGGTCAAAAACCTGCTGTTGTGTCAAGATTCGCTCTGTTATCAAATCTTTCATTTAAACTTATTTATATATTTACTTATTTTATTACATTCTTTATCATATAGTTTTCTTTTTTTCTTTTCTATTCAGTCGAGAAATTAAATATTATTTGGACAATTTTGTATATATCATCATTTTATCACTATCAACCTTTCTTACTTAAAAATTTTCCTTCTTGATTATTATCTAACTAGCGTTATTATCATTACCTATCCCTCATTGTATTATCATATATTATCCACATATATATTTACTGTCATTATTGCATTATGTTATATTATCATTATAGTATTATTATTACATAATTTTATTATCATATAGTATCATTATTACAAAATTAAACATTAT
>NW_023650835.1:15000-25000 GCF_015228065.2 Penaeus monodon | reverse complement strand
GAGCAGTGTACTAGTTTAGCACGTCGAGTAGGCCAGGCAAATTCAGAGGAAGCCCAGATTGCAGGACCCCATGTAGAGTATATTTCACATAGAGAGTCGGTGCCGCCTTTTAGAGCAGAGATTCCCGCATCACAACCACTGAAACGAAATCAAGAGGTAGAATCTTGGATACGGCACGTCGAGAATGCCACTTATCCACATAATGATGCCGTGCTTATTCGCGCTGCGAAAAGTTCATGCCGAGGCACAGCAGATGTCGTTGTAAATTCGCCAATTTTTGACGGGATAAATTCATGGGAAAACTTTAAGAGTAAATTAAGGGCTAGATTTAGGGGTACATGTTCCTCTACAGATTTCTTCAGGCATCTTAATGATTACAAGTTAGCCCCAGGTCAGGCACCCGCTGATTTCTTTGTAATGATTGAAACGACCGTGTATCAGGGAGTAAGAGATTATCCCCGAGCGATGGGCGCTCCAGACGAAGTCATGCGCCGAATCTTTTTGCAGGGACTTCCAATTTGGTTACGGGAAGCAATCGTGTTGCATGATGAGGGTCCGCTTCCGCAGTTAGTAAATGCCACGCAGAAATTTTGGAGCCTCCGCACGAGTGGTGGATCCGTCGAAGGACCGCCCACGGTCATTGATAGTTCTGTGCGCGAAAGTAATGCAGGCACCCCGCGTGATTCTGTGCGTTACTGTGGCGATAGTCCGCCTCGCCGCCGTTACCCGTATACCAACATGCAAACAAACACCCGGGATTCCAGGGAGAGGAGAGTGTTGCCAGATGTAAGATGTTTTAAATGTAATGCGAACGGGCACATTTCACGAAACTGTCCCTTTCGCAGGCCCACGGAAGGCAGCCGTTCCCATCCTCTCGTGAGCCACGTCAGACGGGAACCCGAGGTTCAAACTCCCGAGATGCCTCTGGTGGCGCCCGTGAGTGATGCGATTCGCTCCGGCAGACCCATGATTCGTATCGGTGTAAATGGTATTATTTGTAATTGCTTTGTGGACACGGGCTCAGAAATAACTTTGATATGTGAAAAGATGAAGGAGAAATTGAACTTAAAAGGGGGATTCAGCCTTCCTTTAGATCGCTAAGAAGCGCGTCGGGCCATTCCTTTAGAACGACGGAGGATGTAAACCTTTCTTTTGTTCTGAGTGATAGTGTAAAATGTACCCATAAGTAAATATTGTAAATGACACGGTATCCTTCCCGGGAGATATTTTGATCGGGATGGATTGGTTGAGGCGATTCAATTTTCGAATGGTAGCATATCATTCACCTGCCCGTAACTACATGGTGTTCAATGGTGTCCGAGTCAGAATGGCATTCACAGATTGTCCCTCGTTAGGTCTCTCGGAGATAACAGAGCGTCGTACGCAGAGTTCGGGTACGCGTTGTGCGTCCGCAGAAGGTATCACGCCGGTCTTTTGTGCCGAAACAATCGTGTGTCAGCCTGGGTCTGGAATGTTTATTACGGGTGTAGTTTCGCGGGACTTCCCAGCATCGATTGTTCAGGTTGCAGGAAAGACTGCAAAGGTGTTAATTCCGCGAAGTATTGTGCAGGTGACAGATGGTAGTGTGCCAATTTGGGTTGTGAATGATCGTTACCAACCAGTAATTTTTCCACAGGGGAGCTGCATTGCCCAGCTTGAAGCTGTTAATGAGGTTTATTCAAATAAATTAGAGGGTCATTCTACAGGTTATTTAGATTGCCAGCAATTGCAGGAGGATTGTAGAGTGCGCGATCTTAGTTCAGTGGGTACTGAAAGTTGCATTTCTCATGAGGTTGGTGGTTCGCCTCAACATCAAAAGCCAGAGATCGACTTTAATGAGTTTATGGATGATTTTGATACCAAGTATGGTATATCAGATTTCGGGTATAATGATCAGGACTTCCAGATTTTTCCATCCACGAGTATGGACGTATGTACACTTCATTCGCCTTCAGGTAAAGATTCCTTTATTCCTAAGGCAGATTTAGACCATCTCGGTTCGGTCAGACGAGCTCAGTTACTTGATGTGATAGACAGATACGCGGTCCTCTTTGATGAAGACGCGCCTTTAGGACGAATCCCCGGGATCCGTCATACGATTCCCACGGCAGACTGTCAGCCGACAAAAACGCGGCAATGGAGGCTGCCGGAAAGCGCTCGCGCTACAATCCGTGACGAGTGCGCCAAGATGTTGAGAGACAATGTCATTGAGCCATCCATGTCACCCTGGTTGTCTCCGGTCGTCTTGGTCAAAAAGAAAGACGGGGGAGTACGATTTTGCGTCGATTATAGAGGATTAAATCGTGTTACTACGGCAGATGCGTATCCGATGCCGCGCCTTGATCAGCCTATAGATGAGCTTGCGGGCACTCAGTGGTTCACAGCCCTGGATGCCAGGTCCGCATACTGGACCATTGAGGTAGAAGAGAAAGATCGGCCCAAAACCGCCTTCAGCGATGGCTTCAGATTATTTCAATTTAAGAGGATGCCATTCGGGTTAGCAACTGCCCCATCTACATTTCAGAGAGCAATAAATGCTGTACTGAGTCCGGTATTAGGTAAGCACGCCCTGGCTTACCTCGACGATGTAGTCATATACTCTTCCTCATTTGAAGAACATCTTGATCATTTAGATGAAACTTTACGTTTGCTATCACAAGCTGGTTTCAGGCTTAATGTGCAAAAGTGTCGTTTTGCAGTTAACACTTTTAAATTTCTCGGTTTTCTTGTCACACCACAGGGTATCTTGCCTGATCCTGAGAAAGTAAAGGCTATAGCTGATATGAAACCACCGAAGACAGTAAGGCAAGTTAGACAGTTTCTGGGAGCCACAGGTTTCTTTAGGAGGCATATTGGTCATTATGCTTCGGTTGCTGCTCCAATCACACAGCTTCTAAGAAAAAACACTAAATTTAGGTGGGAGGCCAAGCAACAGCAAGCTTTTGATGAATTGAAATCTAAACTAACTTCAGCTCCAGTATTGAGGAAGCCTAACTTTAACGAGAGTTTTGAACTGCATTGCGATGCTTCCGGTTTAGCCATTGGTGCGTGTTTGATGCAAAGAAATGAAAAGGGAATGCCACAAGCAGTTGCCTACTATTCTCGTAAGTTGAGGGATGCCGAAAAGAAATACCCAGTAATAGATCTCGAAGCCTTGGCAGTAGTGGAAGCAGTTCGCCACTATAATCCGTATTTGTATGGCCGTCATTTCCAGATTTTCACTGACCATCGTCCGCTTGTTCATGTTTTCCGAAGGACGACTAAGTCGGTCAGAATGACTAGGTGGAGCCATGAATTATCGTTTTATAATTATGAGCTGAAATATAAGCCAGGTGCATCACATCATGTTCCCGATTTGCTGAGCCGTAAAGTTGCTAACATTGACGAGGAACTGAGCCCTCAAAGAGTTGCAGAGGCACAGCGTAGAGACCCATTATGGCAGGAGTTGCGGGAGTATTTAGAGGAAATAGGGTGCCAAGACGGAGATTTCCACTCCCTCTGAGGAATTCGAATTAATGGATGGATTGCTGTATCATGTTAGAATCCTTCCAGAGCGGGTGCTTCAGCAATTAGTAATCCCTAGGTCTTTAAGACATGTAGCTCTTCAGCTTGTGCATAATGACAGGTCAGCTGCACATCCTGGCATCTTCAGGACGTATTGCAGGCTGCGAGATAGATTCTACTTCCCAAAGATGCTTTCAGAGGTGAGAAGGTATGTCGGTTCCTGTAGGGAGTGTCAGAGAAGGAAAGGGGTCGGTCGTCGTGCTCCTTTGGCCTCGATGCCCGAGGTCACACAACCGTTTGATAGGGTCTCGGCTGATTTGATAGACATGCTGGGTTCTGCGAGTGGCCATCGATACGTTCTAGTCATTATCGACATTTCACTCGCTATTTGCAATGGTTCCTCTTCATTCTAAGAATGCAGAGACTGTAGCAGATGCTTTCGTGAAGGAATTGTTACTCTGTTGGGCCTCCGAAAGCATTATTAACAGATAACGGGGCAGAGTTTATAAATGCATTATTTAGAGATGTTTGCAGGATATTGCAGGTAAAAACAATGTATGCCACCGCTTACCACCCACAGGCTAATGGTATGGTTGAGCGCAGCAATCGTGTCATAAAAGATTCGTTGGCAACACTTGTGGATCAACACCCAAACGACTGGAACGATCTTCTGCCGTACGTAAGACTGGCGCTGAACACGGCACTGCATCGCAGCATCAACCAAAAGCCCCTTTATCTACTTACAGGCAGAGACTGTTACTTCCCAGGAAATCTTACGAATTAGAGATGCAGATGAGGATGCCGCAAGGACGTTGCGTGAGAGGCTGAACGACGCCCGAGAGACTGCAGTCCAGGTTGCAAGAGACTCCAACTGTGGTTGTGGTGCCCAAGATAGGTGGTCTCGGCAATAAGAGATAAGTGATTCAGTTTTTATATGTGAGAGAAGGCGGTTCTCGTTTTAATGTTTGTCTCGTGTTTTATTGTTTTGTCTGTTTTGTCTTGTGTTTTAGTGTTTGTTTACTGTGCCGTATTTCGTTTTGTCCGTTTTATCTTTGTGTTAAAAAAAATAAACAAATAATATTATAATACCTTTGATAAGTCCCCGACTCTATGTAAGAAGGAATGCTGAATAACGCCTAAAACATATTCTATCCTAAAGCTAAACGGCCAAACCCAAACAAAAACCCTAAAGTATAGATGAAGCATCTGTACACGCCTCTCCTCGGGATTTCAAACCAGCGCCCCACCTTCCCAAAATTCGGCCCTTTTAAATTTTTGCCCCCCAACACACTTCCACAAAACCCAAAACATTAAGACAAAACTTCCTAACCTTCTGGGAGAGTGAGGTTAGGTTAAGTTGTTTGTGTTCTTTAATTACAACATCCCCCAGGCTCATTAAAGGGTGTAATGAGGTCACTGCCACCACCCGATTGGTACGTTCGGGAACGAGTGTATGTTGTAAGAAGGATGCAATGTTAGAGGAATTGTGGAAAGGAGCGACAGTGGTGTGCGTATGTATGTGTGTGAAGTGTAGTTGTGCAAATGAGCCGAAGTGAGGTAGGCGTGGTTGAAATCCCGAGGAGAGGCGTGTACAGATGCTTCATCTATACTTTAGGGTTTTTGATTGTTGGCCGTTTAGCTTTAGGATAGAATATGTTTTAGGCGTTATTCAGCCTTCCTTCTTACATAGAGTCGGGGACTTATCAAAAGGTATTATAATATTATTTGTTTATTTTGTAACACAAAGATAAAACAGGACAAAACGAAATACGGCACAGTAAAACAAACACTAAAACACAAGACAAAAACAGACAAAACAATAAAACACGAGACAAACATTAAAACGAGAACCGCCTTCTCTCACATATAAAAACTGAATCACTTATCTCTTATTGCCGAGACCACCTATCTTGGGCACCACAACCACAGTTGGAGTCTCTTGCAACCTGGACTGCAGTCTCTCGGGCGTCGTTCAGCCTCTCACGCAACGTCCTTGCGGCATCCTCATCTGCATCTTCATAATTCGTAAGATTTCCTGGGAAGTAACAGTCTCTGCCTGTAAGTAGATAAAGGGGCTTTTGGTTGATGCTGCGATGCAGTGCCGTGTTCAGCGCCAGTCTTACGTACGGCAGAAGATCGTTCCAGTCGTTTGGGTGTTGATCCACAAGTGTTGCCAACGAATCTTTTATGACACGATTGCTGCGCTCAACCATACCATTAGCCTGTGGGTGGTAAGCGGTGGCATACATTGTTTTTACCTGCAATATCCTGCAAACATCTCTAAATAATGCATTTATAAACTCTGCCCCGTTATCTGTTAATAATGCTTTCGGAGGCCCAAACAGAGTAACATATTCCTTCACGAAAGCATCTGCTACAGTCTCTGCATTCTTAGAATGAAGAGGAACCAATTGCAAATAGCGAGTGAAATGGTCGATAATGACTAGAACGTATCGATGGCCACTCGCAGAACCCAGCATGTCTATCAAATCAGCCGAGACCCTATCAAACGGTTGTGTGACCTCGGGCATCGAGGCCAAAGGAGCACGACGACCGACCCCTTTCCTTCTCTGACACTCCCTACAGGAACCGACATACCTTCTCACCTCTGAAAGCATCTTTGGGAAGTAGAATCTATCTCGCAGCCTGCAATACGTCCTGAAGGTGCCAGGATGTGCGCTGACCCTGTCATTATGCACAAGCTGAAGAGCACATGTCTTAAGACCTAGGGATTACTAATTGCTGAAGCCCCGCTCTGGAAGGATTCTAACATGATACAGCAATCCATCCATTAATTCGAATTCCTCAAGAGGGAGTGGAAATCTCCGTCTTGGCACCCTTATTTCCTCTAAATACTCCCGCAACTCCTGCCATAATGGGTCTCTACGCTGTGCCTCTGCAACTCTTTGAGGCTCAGTTCTCGTCAATGTTAGCAACTTTACGGCTCAGCAAATCGGAACATGATGTGATGCACCTGGCTTATATTTCAGCTCATCATTATAAAACGATAATTCATGGCTCCACCTAGTCATTCTGACCGACTTAGTCGTCCTTCGGAAAACATGAACAAGCGGACGATGGTCAGTGAAAATCTGGAATTGACGGCCATACAAATACGGATTATATGGCGAACTTGCTTCCACTACTGCCAAGGCTTCGAGATCTTATACTGGTATTTCTTTTCGGCATCCCTCAACTTACGAGAATAGTAGGCAACTGCTTGTGGCATTCCCTTTTCTTTCTGTTTGCATCAACATGCACAATGGCTAAACCGGAAGCATCGCAATGCAGTTCAAAACTCTCGTTAAGTTAGGCTTCCTCAATACTGGAGCTGAAGTTAGTTTTAGATTTCAATTCATCAAAAGCTTGCTGTTGCTTGGCCTCCCACCTAAATTTAGTGTTTTTTCTTAGAAGCTGTGTGATTGGAGCAGCAACCGAAGCATAATGACCAATATGCCTCCTAAAGAAACCTGTGGCTCCCAGAAACTGTCTAACTTGCCTTACTGTCTTCGGTGGTTTCATATCAGCTATAGCCCTTTACTTTCTCAGGATCAGCAAGATACCCTGTGGTGTGACAGAAAACCAGAAATTTAAAGTGTTAACTGCAAACGACACTTTTGCACATTAAGCCTGAAACCAGCTTGTGATAGCAAACGTAAAGTTTCATCTAAATGACAGATGTTCTTCAAATGAGGAAGAGTATATGACTACATCGTCGAGGTAAGCCAGGGCGTGCTACCTAATACCGGACTCAGTACAGCATTTATTGCTCTCTGAAAATGTAGATGGGGCAGTTGCTAACCCGAATGGCATCCTCTTAAATTGAAATAATCTGAAGCCATCGCTGAAGGCGGTTTTGGGCCGATCTTTCTCTCTACCTCAATGGTCCAGTATGCGGACCTGGCATCCAGGGCTGTGAACCACTGAGTGCCCGCAGCTCATCTATAGGCTGATCAAGGCGCGGCATCGGATACGCATCTGCCGTAGTAACACGATTTAATCCTCTATAATCGACGCAAATCGTACTCCCCCGTCTTTCTTTTTGACCAAGACGACCGGAGACAACCAGGGTGACATGGATGGCTCATGACATTGTCTCTCAACATCTTGGCGCACTCGTCACGGATTGTAGCGCGAGCGCTTTCCGCAGCCTCCATTGCCGCGTTTTTTGTCGGCTGACAGTCCTGCCGTGGGAATCGTATGACGGATCCGGGGATTCGTCCTAAGGCGCGTCTTCATCAAAGAGGACCGCGTATCTGTCTATCACAATCAAGTAACTGAGCTCGTCTGACCGAACCGAGATGGTCTAAATCTGCCTTAGGAATAAAGGAATCTTTACCTGAAGGCGAATGAAGTGTACATACGTCCATACTCGTGGATGGAAAAAATCTGGAAGTCCTGATCATTATACCCGAAATCTGATATACCATACTTGGTATCAAAATCATCCATAAACTCATTAAAGTCGATCTCTGGCTTTTGATGTTGAGGCGAACCACCAACCTCATGAGAATGCAACTTTCAGTACCCACTGAACTAAGATCGCGCACTCTACACTCCTCCTGCAATTGCTGGCAATCTAAATAACCTGTAGAATGACCCTCTAATTTTAATTTGAATAAAACCTCATTAACAGCTTCAAGCTGGCAATGCAGCTCCCCTGGTGGAAAAATTACTGGTTGGTAACGATCATTCCACAACCCAAATTGGCACACTACCATCTGTCCACCTGCACAATACTTCGCGGAATTAACACCTTTGCAGTCTTTCCTGCAACCTGAACAATCGATGCTGGGAGTCCCGCGAAACTAACAACCCGTAATAAACTTCCAGACCCAGGCTGACACACGATTGTTTCGGCACAAAAGACCGGCGTGATACCTTCTGCTGACGCACAACGCGTACCCGAACTCTGCGTACGACGCTCTGTATCTCCGAGAGACCTAACGAGGGACAATCTGTGAATGCCATTCTGACTCGGACACCATTGAACACCATGTAGTTTACGGCGGTGAATGATATGCTACCATTCGAAAATTGAATCGCCTCAACCATCCATCCCGATCAAATATCTCCCGGGAAGGATACCGTGTCATTTACAATATTTACTTTATGGGTACATTTTACACTATCACTCAGAACAAAGAAAGGTTTACATCCTCCGTCGTTCTAAAGGAATGGCCCGACGCGCTTCTTAGCGATCTAAAGGAAGGCTGAATCCCCCCTTTTTAAGTTCATTTCTCCTTCATCTTTTCACATATCAAAGTTATTTCTGAGCCCGTGTCCACAAAGCAATTACAAATAATACCATTTACAACCGATACGAATCATGGGTCTGCCGGAGCGAATCGCATCACACTCACGGCGCCACCAGAGGCATCTCGGGAGTTTGAACCTCGGGTTCCCGTCTGACGTGGCTCACGAGAGGATGGGAACGGCTGCCTTCCGTGGGCCTGCGAAAAGGACAGTTTCGTGAAATGTGCCCGTTCGCATTACATTTAAAACATCTTACATCTGGCAACACTCTCCTCTTCCCTGGAATCCCGGTGTTTGTTTGCATGTTGGTATACGGGTAACGGCGGCGAGGCGGACTATCGCCACAGTAACGCACAGAATCACGCGGGGTGCTGCATTACTTTCCGCGCACAGAACTATCAATGACCGTGGGCGGTCCTTCGACGGATCCACCACTCGTGCGGAGGCTCCAAAATTTCTGCGTGCATTTACTAACTGCGGAAGCGGACCCTCATCATGCAACACGATTGCTTCCCGTAACCAATTGGAAGTCCCTGCAAAAAGATTCGGCGCATGACTTCGTCTGGAGCGCCCATCGCTCGGGGATAATCTCTTACTCCTGATACACGGTCGTTTCAATCATTACAAAGAAATCAGCGGGTGCCTGACCTGGGGCTAACTTGTAATCATTAAGATGCCTGAAGAAATCTGTAGAGGAACATGTACCCCTAAATCTAGCCCTTAATTTTACTCTTAAAGTTTTCCCCATGAATTTATCCCGTCAAAAATTGGCGAATTTACAACGACATCTGCTGTGCCTCGGCATTGAACTTTTCGCAGCGCGAATAAGCACGGCATCATTATGTGGATAAGTGGCATTCTCGACGTGCCGTATCCAAGATTCTACCTCTTGATTTCGTTTATCAGTGGTTGTGATGCGGGAATCTCTGCTCTAAAAGGCGGCACCGACTCTCTATGTGAAATATACTCTACATGGGGGTCCTGCAATCTGGGCTTCCTCTGAATTTGCCTGGCCTACTCGACGTGCTAAACTAGTACAACTGCTCCTGATCACAACAAATCGTTCAGCCAATTGCTGGTATCGCTGTGAAAGTTCCTCGTACATCGAGAGATCCAGTGGTTCGCGCGTCTCGAGATCTCTTTCGGCCGCCGCGGCGCTCATTCGCGACTCATCCCTGGCAAATCACTGCCACTCGAAGTATCGTGAGCTACCGACGGTCCAGCTCCTGACTCGGTATCC
>NW_023650835.1:2500-7500 GCF_015228065.2 Penaeus monodon | reverse complement strand
AGTGTTTGTTTTACTGTGCCGTATTTCGTTTTGTCCTGTTTTATCTTTGTGTTACAAATAACAAATAATATTATAATACCTTTTGATAAGTCCCCGACTCTATGTAAGAAGGAAGGCTGAATAACGCCTAAAACATATTCTATCCTAAAGCTAAACGGCCAACAATCAAAAACCCTAAAGTATAGATGAAGCATCTGTACACGCCTCTCCTCGGGATTTCAACCACGCCTACCTCACTTCGGCTCATTTGCACAACTACACTTCACACACATACATACGCACACCACTGTCGCTCCTTTCCACAATTCCTCTAACATTGCATCCCTTCTTACAACATACACTCGTTCCCGAACGTACCAATCGGGTGGTGGCAGTGACCTCATTTACACCCTTTTAATGAGCCTGGGGGATGTTGTAATTAAAGAACACAACAACCCGTACCCCCATTTTTGGTGGCAGCGGTGGGATGCGATAGTTTGGCTGTTTTGTTTACCAACAGTGCTTGTGCTAATTTTGTTTACCACCGAGGTGATTAGTGCGATTTGTTTTTACCTTACGCAATGTTTTTGTCATATTGTCTTGTAACTTTAAAGCGTGAATTTTAACGTTTATTATACGTTCAGGGGGAGGAGAGATTTGCGAAATCAGTGTTTAGTTTGCCTTTGCCTTATAAGTTCAGAGGGATAATTATACAGGTTTATAGGTCGCGGTCTTAATTGTTTTAGTGTGTAAGTATTTTATGAACGAGTGGTTTATTGTATTTCATTAACGTGATTATGGGGAAGAGAACACGTCGCAATATGGATACCGAGTCAGGCTGGACCGTCGTAGCTCACGATACTTCGAGTGGCAGTGATTTGCCAGGGATGAGTCGCGAAATGAGCGCCGCGGCGGCCGAAAGAGATCCTCGGACGCGCGAACCACTGGATCTCTCGATGTACGAGGACTTTCACAGCGATACCAGCAATTGGCTGAACGATTTTGTTGTGATACAGGAGCAGTGTCTAGTTTAGCACGTCGAGTAGGCCAGGCAAATTCAGAGGAAGCCCAGATTGCAGGACCCATGTAGAGTATATTTCACATAGAGAGTCGGTGCCGCCTTTAGAGCAGAGATTCCCGCATCACAACCACTGAAACGAAATCAAGAGTAGAATCTTGGATACGGCACGTCGAGAATGCCACTTATCCACATAATGATGCCGTGCTTATTCGCGCTGCGAAAAGTTCATGCCGAGGCACAGCAGATGTCGTTGTAAATTCGCCAATTTTTGACGGGATAAATTCATGGGAAAACTTTAAGAGTAAATTAAGGGCTAGATTTAGGGGTACATGTTCCTCTACAGATTTCTTCAGGCATCTTAATGATTACAAGTTAGCCCCAGTCAGGCACCCGCTGATTTCTTTGTAATGATTGAACGACCGTGTATCAGGGAGTAAGAGATTATCCCCGAGCGATGGGCGCTCCAGACGAAGTCATGCGCCGATCTTTTTGGGAGGGACTTCCAATTTGGTTACGGGAAGCAATCGTGTTGCATGATGAGGGTCCGCTTCCGCAGTTAGTAAATGCCACGCAGAAATTTTGGAGCCTCCGCACGAGTGGTGGATCCGTCGAAGGACCGCCCACGGTCATTGATAGTTCTGTGCGCGAAAGTAATGCAGGCACCCCGCGTGATTCTGTGCGTTACTGTGGCGATAGTCCGCCTCGCCGCCGTTACCCGTATACCAACATGCAAACAAACACCCGGGATTCCAGGGAGAGGAGAGTGTTGCCAGATGTAAGATGTTTTAAATGTAATGCGAACGGGCACATTTCACGAAACTGTCCCTTTTCGCAGGCCCACGGAAGGCAGCCGTTCCCATCCTCTCGTGAGCCACGTCAGACGGGAACCCGAGGTTCAAACTCCCGAGATGCCTCTGGTGGCGCCCGTGAGTGATGCGATTCGCTCCGGCAGACCCATGATTCGTATCGGTGTAAATGGTATTATTTGTAATTGCTTTGTGGACACGGGCTCAGAAATAACTTTGATATGTGAAAAGATGAAGGAGAAATTGAACTTAAAAGGGGGGATTCAGCCTTCCTTTAGATCGCTAAGAAGCGCGTCGGGCCATTCCTTTAGAACGACGGAGGATGTAAACCTTTCTTTTGTTCTGAGTGATAGTGTAAAATGTACCCATAAAGTAAATATTGTAAATGACACGGTATCCTTCCCGGGAGATATTTTGATCGGGATGGATTGGTTGAGGCGATTCAATTTTCGAATGGTAGCATATCATTCACCTGCCCGTACTACATGGTGTTCAATGGTGTCCGAGTCAGAATGGCATTCACAGATTGTCCCTCGTTAGGTCTCTCGGAGATAACAGAGCGTCGTACGCAGAGTTTCGGGTACGCGTTGTGCGTCCGCAGAAGGTATCACGCCGGTCTTTTGTGCCGAAACAATCGTGGTGTCAGCCTGGGTCTGGAATGTTTATTACGGTGTAGTTTCGCGGGACTTCCCAGCATCGATTGTTCAGGTTTGCAGGAAAGACTGCAAAGGTGTTAATTCCGCGAAGTATTGTGCAGGTGACAGATGGTAGTGTGCCAATTTGGGTTGTGATGATCGTTATCAATCAGTAATTTTTCCACAGGGGAGCTGCATTGTCCAGCTTGAAGCTGTTAAGTTTTTTTCAAATAAATTAGAGGGTCATTCTACAGGTTATTTAGATTGCCAGCAATTGCAGGAGGATTGTAGAGTGCGCGATCTTATTTCAGTGGGTACTGAAGTTGCATTTCTCATGAGGTTGGTGGTTCGCCTCAACATCAAAAGCCAGAGATCGACTTTAATGAGTTTATGGATGATTTTGATACCAAGTATGGTATATCAGATTTCGGGTATAATGATCAGGACTTCCAGATTTTTTCCATCCACGAGTATGGACGTATGTACACTTCATTCGCCTTCAGGTAAAGATTCCTTATTCCTAAGGCAGATTTAGACCATCTCGGTTCGGTCAGACGAGCTCAGTTACTTGATGTGATAGACAGATACGCGGTCCTCTTTGATGAAGACGCGCCTTTAGGACGAATCCCCGGATCCGTCATACGATCCCACGGCAGACTGTCAGCCGACAAAACGCGGCAATGGAGGCTGCCGGAAAGCGCTCGCGCTACAATCCGTGACGAGTGCGCCAAGATGTTGAGAGACGATGTCATTGAGCCATCCATGTCACCCTGGTTGTCTCCGGTCGTCTTGGTCAAAAAGAAAGACGGGGAGTACGATTTTGCGTCGATTATAGAGGATTAAATCGTGTTACTACGGCAGATGCGTATCCGATGCCGCGCCTTGATCAGCCTATAGATGAGCTTGCGGGCACTCAGTGGTTCACAGCCCTGGATGCCAGGTCCGCATACTGGACCATTGAGGTAGAAGAGAAAGATCGGCCCAAAACCGCCTTCAGCGATGGCTTCAGATTATTTCAATTTAAGAGGATGCCATTCGGGTTAGCAACTGCCCATCTACATTTCAGAGAGCAATAAATGCTGTACTGAGTCCGGTATTAGGTAAGCACGCCCTGGCTTACCTCGACGATGTAGTCATATACTCTTCCTCATTTGAAGAACATCTTGATCATTTAGATGAAACTTTACGTTTGCTATCACAAGCTGGTTTCAGGCTTAATGTGCAAAAGTGTCGTTTTGCAGTTAACACTTTTAAATTTCTCGGTTTTCTGTCACACCACAGGGTATCTTGCCTGATCCTGAGAAAGTAAAGGCTATAGCTGATATGAAACCACCGAAGACAGTAAGGCAAGTTAGACAGTTTCTGGGAGCCACAGGTTTCTTTAGGAGGCATATTGGTCATTATGCTTCGGTTGCTGCTCCAATCACACAGCTTCTAAGAAAAAACACTAAATTTAGGTGGGAGGCCAAGCAACAGCAAGCTTTTGATGAATTGAAATCTAAACTAACTTCAGCTCCAGTATTGAGGAAGCCTAACTTTAACGAGAGTTTTGAACTGCATTGCGATGCTTCCGGTTTAGCCATTGGTGCATGTTTGATGCAAAGAAATGAAAAGGGAATGCCACAAGCAGTTGCCTACTATTCTCGTAAGTTGAGGGATGCCGAAAAGAAATACCCAGTAATAGATCTCGAAGCCTTGGCAGTAGTGGAAGCAGTCGCCACTATAATCCTATTTGTATGGCCGTCATTTCCAGATTTTCACTGACCATCGTCCGCTTGTTCATGTTTTCCGAAGGACGACTAAGTCGGTCAGAATGACTAGGTGGAGCCATGAATTATCGTTTTATAATTATGAGCTGAAATATAAGCCAGGTGCATCACATCATGTTCCCGATTTGCTGAGCCGTAAAAGTTGCTAACATTGACGAGGAACTGAGCCCTCAAAGAGTTGCAGAGGCACAGCGTAGAGACCCATTATGGCAGGAGTTGCGGGAGTATTTAGAGGAAATAAGGGTGCCAAGACGGAGATTTCCACTCCCTCTTGAGGAATTCGAATTATGGATGGATTGCTGTATCATGTTAGAATCCTTCCAGAGCGGGTGCTTCAGCAATTAGTAATCCCTAGGTCTTTAAGACATGTAGCTCTTCAGCTTGTGCATAATGACAGGTCAGCTGCACATCCTGGCATCTTCAGGACGTATTGCAGGCTGCGAGATAGATTCTACTTCCCAAAGATGCTTTCAGAGGTGAGAAGGTATGTCGTTCCTGTAGGGAGTGTCAGAGAAGGAAAGGGGTCGGTCGTCGTGCTCCTTTGGCCTCGATGCCCGAGGTCACACAACCGTTTGATAGGGTCTCGGCTGATTTGATAGACATGCTGGGTTCTGCGAGTGGCCATCGATACGTTCTAGTCATTATCGACCATTTCACTCGCTATTTGCAATTGGTTCCTCTTCATTCTAAGAATGCAGAGACTGTAGCAGATGCTTTCGTGAAGGAATATGTTACTCTGTTTGGGCCTCCGAAAGCATTATTAACAGATAACGGGGCAGAGTTTATAAAT
>NW_023650834.1:0-5841 GCF_015228065.2 Penaeus monodon | reverse complement strand
TTTATAAATACATGTATGCATCACACACACACACACACACACAACACACACACACACACACACACACAACACACAACACACACACACACACACATTTATATCTATCTATCTATCTATCTATCTATATATATATAATATATATATATTTTATATATATATATATATATAATATATATATATGTATATATGATACATTATATTCATATCTATACACACACACACCCACACACACACACACACACCCCACACACACACACACACACACAACACCCCACACACACATATATCTATCTATCTATCTATCTATCTATCTATCTATCTATTATATATATATATATATATGTATATATATATTAATTTTTTTATATAATATATATATATATGTATTTATATATAATTTTATATATTATAATATATATTATGTTTTAATATATTATATATATATATAAAATATATATATATATAATAATATATATATATATATATATATAAATATGTATATGTATTTTACAAAACAGACACACACACACACACACACAAACACACACACACACACACAAAACTCCCCACACACACATAACATATATATATAATATATATATATATATATATTTTATTATTTTGGGTGTGTGTGTGTGTGTGTGTGTGTGTGTGTGTTTTTGTGTGTGTGTGTGTGTGTGTCTGTGTGTACTACATTACATTTTTATTTTATATATAATATATATAAATATATATATATAATACATATATATATATTATTATATAAATAAATTAATATATATACATATAAAATATATATTATATTATATAATTATATATATATATGTATGTATGTATTTGTGTATATATGAAATTATCATCATATATAAAATAAAATTATATATATATAGATGATAGATAGATAGATAGATGATAGAAGATAGATAGAGATAGATAGATAGATAGATATATGTGTGTGTGTGTGTGGGGTGTGTGTGTGTGTGTTTGTGTGTGTGGGTGTGTGTGTGCGTGTGTGTGTGTATAGATATATATATATATGTATACATATAACATATATATATTTTATATATATATATTTATATATATATATATATATATATTATATATATATAGATAGATAGATAGATAAAATAGATATAAATGTGTGTGTTGGTGTGTTTGTGTGTGTGTGTGGGGTGTGTGTGTGTGTGTGTGTGTGTTTTGTGTGGGGTGTGCATGCATACATGTATTTATAATATTGACATATTTCTATATACATACGTATATGTATATGTGTGTGTGTGTGTGTGTGTGTGTGTGTGTGTGTGTGTATTTTAATATATATATATATTATATATATTATATATGTGTGTGTGTGTGGTGTGTGTGTGTGTGTGTGTGTGTGTGTGTGTGTGTGTGTGTGTGTGTGTGTGTGTGTGTGTGTGTGTGTTATGTGTGGTATAGCATGTTTATTATATATATATATATTATATATATAATCTATATATATATATATATATATATATATATATATATATATATAGTACATAATGCATGTAAGTATATATACATATCTTTCTACATCTATATCTATATATATGTAATATATGATTATATATAGATAGATATTAGAGGAGATATCAGAACTATCTTCACTTCTCATGGTGATAGCAGTAACCGCATTAGTATTTTTTTGCCGTGACGGACTACTAGTAGTAACATAGTATAGGTAACGTAGTAGTATTGTAGTAGTAAAAGTGTTGTAGTAGCATCTGTTGTATCGCACCCGAAGAGCGTCTGTGTCGGACAGGGGCAGAGCCGGTTCGCGAACTGCAGAAGGAACCTGTGATAAATTATACTCATTAGCGCTACCAAAGACCTGCCTCCTCTTCGCCGGACCCCGAAGGAGGGGAGAGCAGGAGGCCAGAGTGGATCATCAAGCTACCTTTTCTGATGATGACGCAAAAAAATACCAAAAGACTGCGGTACATCAGGACACGATCGCATATTTTCTTACCAGAACAGACTTTTTCAAAAGACTGGTCCCGATCATCTGTTATGTTTCGATCAAAATACAGGAAAATTATTAAAAAACAGACTGGCAAGGGGCCTCTGATACACATGGTACAGGATAGTGATTGAATTGTCCCTAAATCGTAAGCAAAGGGTTTGCCAATACACATTTTGAAACACAGTTCTTCTGTTCGTTCGCTTTCTACGAGGATCTGTACCAATTTGCTTCTGCTGACTATCGAACCCAGAACTTCGGGGTAGAAAAGTATCGTATATACTTTATATATACTTTATATATCTTCCCAAATGAATGACTACACAGTTTTCCTGGTATCTTGGAATAGTGCTGTCATTATCAAAGTTATCCATTAAATATCATCTGAAAATCTTTGTTATGTCCTCCATCCAAGGACTTTTTACCTCGAAAACACTCGTTTTTCCTGACGTCTCATTTGTAGGTTTTTTGTTTCGCATTTGATTCGCATGCGTTATGGCGTCCATATGATCACGAACTTTCCGCAGCGAAAAGGCGTGACACGATTACCGCCTGTCCATTTCCTTATTTTCAGCATCGGGTGGCGTACGATTTTTATCGAGTTTGTTATTACCTTGCTCCAGCCCTGAACATATTCTTTTTTCGATGTCTTATTGTTTCTGGATGTCAGTGAAATGAGATTGAAGTCATTGCTATTTTTCCTTTTGAAGTTGATTTTATCCTTATTCGAAAACATAATACGATACTCAGCTTCAAACGGAAATCTAGATGTGTTTTCCCCACGCGAGCAACTACGCCTCAACCCCCTCCCGCCCCTACTGCGTCCCTGCCCCCTTACCCCTGCCGTCCCCCTCCCCAGCCCCCGCCCCGCCCCCTCCTCCCCTCCATTTC
Organism: Penaeus monodon; assembly: GCF_015228065.2. NCBI lineage: Eukaryota > Metazoa > Arthropoda > Malacostraca > Decapoda > Penaeidae > Penaeus > Penaeus monodon. The sequence continues at coordinate 2,963 of NW_023650834.1, read as the reverse complement.
AACGACCATAACAACATCTGAGTCTCAGTTCTGGACCAAGTCGTCACACTGGTCGTAATTTTCTTTATATCTTATTTTGCTCCGGGTGTATGACTTTCTTTCATCTTGTTTTTACTTTCGGTATGCGCGCGTATGTGTGTGCGTGTGCGCGCGCGTGTGTGTGTGTGTGTGTGTGTGTGTGTGTGTGTGTGTGTGTGTGTGTGTCCATCCTTGTATACGTATGCATTTTTAAGTGTATTTTAGTCTATCTGTATGTTTGTGTGTTTATCTATGTGTCTGTCTATCTATCTCTGTCATTTTATCTCTGTGTCTCCCTATTAATTACTTTGTATGCCAGTGTTCGTCTCAGTGGCTCTTTGCCTTTATTTATTATTTATGTAAGTTTAATAAGCGACCGAGTTCTGATTAAACAGAACAATAACAGCATCCATCAAAAACGTCACTATCATTTCATTACTCTTCATGTTTGCCGAGTTATCCATCCCCGTGATTCAACTATGACTCACTGCACTCATATTCAACTGTGCCCTCCTCCTATCACATCCAACGACCCGCCTGTTCTTACTATAAAAACGACATTACCATCAAAACTAATTTCTAGATTGGGAGGGAGGGGAGGGGGTGGGGAGGGGGAAGGAGTAATGGAACGCTTTAAAAGAAATGAAACTGTGCCCTTGTGTGGAGGGCGGAGGGGCAGGGGCGGGAGGGGGCCGGGGGGGGGGCGTAAGCGAATCTCTTTATCAAAAGATGTATAAAGATCGTCTCGCTCTGCTACTTTGTGGTTCTCGTCTTAATCTGATGTAATGGATTTATGTCTGGTTGTCGGCCTGTAAATACGAAGGTTCCGCGCGGGTATTTGTGCTTGGCGGTTATTGATATCTGTGAGATGACAATGAACATCATACTAGTTTGTCTTTCATCACGTAGATGGCGCTGACAAGCGGTATCTGTGAAGGACCTTGACTTGATGATATAAGAATATGATATCAAAACTTTACCTTCCTTTTTATTATCATATTTTCCTTGTTCTTTTTATTATCGTTCATATCACAGAGTGTCCAGCTTGCCCGAGAGTTTTGTCAATCCTTCAAATTCGCCGGCGGAAAGGAGTTCAAAAATTGACTGATATGATTCCTAGCTTTCCGTGCATGTCACAGAAAATAAAGAAGGAAAAGAAAGCAAAAGAATATGGCTCGGTCAAACATCTTTAATTTGCAAAATGTGTTTCTGTTTGCATGATCGTCTGCCTCATCTGTGTGAGTGTCCCGACACCAGTTGTCTTCTACCAGGAATATATGGCCGCAAATATCAGGGTTAGTATTCAATGGGCATTTTTCCTACGACAGTGGAAACAGGAAATCTCTTGGAATAGATCAACATGATAATTATGTCAATAATTACATATCTATACCATGATTGTGATTATTAGTCTCATTAGTATTAAATTATTATATTCCTATCATAAATCTGAATTCGATTTCACCATCATCATCATCATCATCATCAACATCGTCATCATCGTCATCATCATCACCATCATCATCATCATCATCATCATCATCATCATCATCATCATCATCATCATCATCATTATTAATAGATTATCATCGTCATTATCATCGTCATTATCATCATCATCATCATCATTTATTACCATTATTACTATATTTTTAGTAGTAGTAACAGTAGTATCATTATCATCATCATTATTATTGCTGTTGTTGTTATTACTATTATTATCATTGTTATTATATTATATTATTATTATCATTATCATCATCATTAGTTATTATTACAATTATTATTATGACCATTATCATTACTATCATTATTACTATTACTATATTACTATTATCATCATTTTCACAATTGCTTCTTTTTCCTTATGATTATCAATCTGTCCGTTCGTGCTTATGCTTACGCTTTGCGCCTAAAATTACCATAGACGCTTCAGTTAACCGTAAAGCGGGAGAAGAAAGAGACCTTATAGATGAAAGAGGGAGAGGAGAAGGGAAGGAGGACGGCTGATAGTGGAATGGAGAGACGGGTGGTAAGGAGCTTAAAGAGGAAAGGGAGATGTGGAAGGGTAAAGGGAGGGGAAACGGAGCTGACTTAAAGAGGAAAGGGCAAGGGGCAAGGGGAGTGGGGGGAGAAAAGGAGGGATGGGTGGGAGGAGCGAAGGAGGTGGGGTTCAAGAAGACGATGGAGTGGGGGGGGGCAGATGTAGAGCTTTAGAGTGTGAGAGGAGAGGGAGTTGAAGCAAGATTTGAAGGTTTGGGAGTGAGAGGGAGAAGGCAGAGGGAGGGTACGAAGGGAAAGAGGAGGCGAGAGATAGAAGGAAGGGTGGAAGGGAGATGAGTGAGGGAAGAAAGGGTGCGAGGGAGCGAAAGGTGAGGGAAGATGGAGGAGAAGAAGAAAGTAAGAAGGGCAGATGTAGGGCATAAAGAATGGGAAGGAGTGAATTTAAGAAGATGCGGGAGTGAGGGAGGGAGGCAGAGCAGGAGAGGGAAAGGAAGACAGAAAAAGGCGAGGGGTAGAAAGAAGAGGACGAAAGAGGGAAAGAGAAGGTAAAAGTACTTCTTACTCTTTCTTTTCCGTGGAATTTCTATGGGTCGTGCTAATCATTATTATTAACGTCATTATCGAAATTGTATTTGTGTTGCCATTATTATTACTAATTCTGTTATGATTATTAATATCATTGTTAACATTATCATCGTTATCATAAATGTTATATAGTAGTCTTAGTATTTGTCGTTGTAATATGTTATCATTATATCATTGCTATTATATTATGATATATTTTTTTTTTTATTATACTATTACTATATATACTATTTATTATTATTTGCCTTTGTACAATTATTTTCATTATTGCCATATTCATTGTTATAATGGCTATTGCTTCATCTATCTCATCTTCATATTCATTATTTCATTTTATTTATTATTATCTTATTATA
>NW_023650833.1:2500-5841 GCF_015228065.2 Penaeus monodon | reverse complement strand
AAGTGTTAAGCCTTTAAATTTTTGTACAGTTTGGCTGGGAAATGCTAACTGCTTTAATTTTTCTTAAATTTTAGGAAACATGAAATTCCAGGATTCTATGTTGTTTCTACTACAACAAATTAAAACACGTTCGTGTTTTTTTGTAAAATGAAATTTAATTTTTGTAATTTGTGTAATTTTTTCAAAAAAATTCTATGTACTTGATTCTCTTCTTGGGTTTTCGTGTTTGGGCTGTTAAAATTCTCTCATTCTTAATCTTTCAGTTCTTTTTAATTCTCTTATTGATTTCTTTTATCTTTTCATGAACCCAATACCTTTTTTAATCTCGTCCCCCCTCCCCTCGACCTGACTCATTTCCCTTTTTGTTTCCGGTCAGTAACACAGTGGGTTGGGTCAGCCTATGGGAGACAGCTTGATGTTCCGTTTTTTGTTGTTTGAATTTTTTGATGGGAAAAAAGAGGTACATTTTTAAAACTCAATGGGATATTTTCTTTCCGAGTTAAAACAGAGCTCGTACGAATTTTTGTGTAAATTTTTTACGAGTATAGATTAATTTTCCCCCATATCACAGTGCACGGGGATGCCAGAATCCGGGGGTTGTGTAGACTGCCAATAGATCTATTTTCGACTTACAAAGAGGTAAAGTAAATCAAATGTATTCATTGTTTTTTTCGGCATTTTACTTTCAAGTCAGTGGGGCCATATCTACTCTTACATTGGGTCCTCGGACCGCTATTTCGTCACCCTCTCTTATTTTTTTCTTGTCAAATAAAATACAAAGCGGAAGAAAAAAGTAAAAATAAAACAAAGGAAAGCAAAACTGCAAATTTATAGAAAAGATTGGCTAATAGCACTTAACATTCCCCCCTCTGTCTCCCGTCTTTTTTCTACTATGTTGGCCCCCGCAGTATGATCTGGCTAGCAACTAAGATAGCGTTTGGGTGAGGATATCGAAAAGACCGAAGGAGAACCTGCTGCGATCAGTCACCAGATGATCGCCGTAGGAACAGGGCCAGGGGTTCGTCAGAGCAAAATTAAGCCCCACAGGATGTAGTCGAAGGGGGCCGAATCCGGAATGCCCATAGATCCAGCGAAAGGCCAGGGAATTTACACCTTGTACCAAACTCCCAGGATGTGTGGGGCCTGCTGGGCGCCGAATTAGACCTGGACAGGATTTCGAGGGGGTCTAGGTGAATCTGAATTCGAGGAGGGGCCTGCGCGAGACTTTGGTTTTAAAAAATTTGGATGTGGAAACGGTAATGGGTGTGACCCCACTTTACGAACCCCGGGCATGCATCCAGAGAAAGAATCAACGTTCAGCAGAGTTCGCCCACACCTAAGTAAGCCAAGGAAGCCAGGTGAGAAGTAAGTGAGGAGTTTTAAAGGTCAGTTGTGCCCCGCCCCTGACCCCACATACCTTCCTCCCCTTTCCCATAGAAGCTGACCTCGTCTCCCATACATACTACCAACTAAGAGCTTAAATCAGAGACCACTAACTCTCTCTATTTTTTTGGCTTTCTCTCTTCTTTCCCCCTTTTTTCTCCCTTTTTTCTCTTTCTCAGAGAACCCCTTTTTTTTTCCCCTTTTTTTTTTTTTTTTTTTCTTTTTTCTTTTCCTTTTTTTTTTCTTTTTCTCTCTTTCCCCTCCCCTCAGAGAAACTATCTCTTCTTTTTTCTTTTTTTTTCTCTTCTCTTTTCTCCCCTATTTCTCTTTTTTTTTTTCTTTTTCTCTCTCTCTCTCTCTTTTTCTCTCTCTCCTCCTCTTCTCTCTCTCTCTTTCTCCTCTTCTCTCCCTCTTGTCTTGGGGAGCTGTGGTCGACTCATCAAGATACCCCTTTCCACTACGAAGACCCAATCACGCCCCTCCTTTTGGGGGCTAAAAAGGGCCATCCAACGGGCCACGCATTCCACCAATGCCCTCGACCCGAATACTGATTCCAAACACTAGACGGTCCCCCTCCGCCCCCTGGGTTTCCTGGAGTCATTTTCCGTCGCCACCTCCGCCTATACCGTCTAAAAAAACAACTAAAAGGCCCGTGAGACCGTCCTTGTTTGTTGGCTTCCATCTCTTTTTCCTCTCTTCTTTTCCTCTCTCTCTCTCTCTCCTCTCTTTTTCTCTCTCTCTCTTTTCTTCTCTCTCCCCTCTCTCTTCCTTCCCACCCCCCACCCATCCCCTTCTAATCACTCTTTCCACACCCTTCCCCTTTCCCTTTTTTCCAAACCCCTTCCTCTCCCCCTTTCCCCCTCGCCATAAACCTTCCACTCCCTCTCCCTCATCCCCCTCTCCCTCCCTTAAACCCTTACCCTTCCCCAGTCTTATCCCTTCCCTCCCCTTCCCCTTCCTCTACTACCCCCCATCTCCCTACCTCCCCATCCCCTCACCCTCCCCCCCTTGTCCCCTGCCCCCACAAACGTTTCCGTATGAAAATCGAGGCAGACAGGAAAACAATGGGGAGAGTGATGTCCCGCCTTGGGTCTTACGTCCCCGGGGTGTCGGGCCAAAGAGATGTGTTATTATTCTGAGTTTGGTGTAAGTGTTTTCTTTTGTGTATGATGTTGTGGGGGTGTTTTTTTTCATTTAGGAAATTTTTTTTGTCTTTTGGGGGGGATTTTTTTTAAAGAAGGGTTAGGGTCGGAGTTGTTTCCTTGTTTTCTTTTTTTGGGGTTTTGATGTTAGACATTGTGGTTAACCTTCAAGCTCTTTGCCCTAACTCATCAATATATCTGCATGTATAGTCTTTTTTTGTTTGTCAGCCAAAAATTTAGGATGTTTGCCTGCATGTGCGGGTTCCCCTGCCAACGATACAAAAGTTTTCTCTCTACATATATATATTATCTAAACTATTATCTCTAAATGGTGGTTTTGGTTATGTATGTAGTACAATATTTTTTTTTTTTCAAAACCATTTTATTACACCGCAGGACATAGGCCTTTCTCATTCATTAATGATAGGTTTTAAAGGGGTGCCACCCTTGCCCGATTGGTGCCCCTTTTAAACAACCCCGGTTTTGGGGGGCCCCACCCTGTGTTTTTCTTCCAAGGCGGGATTCGAGCCACAAAGAAAACGCAGGCATTTTACGACTCCGCGGCGGGGGAAATTTAAATCGGGGCACGAGGGGGCGGGGCCCGGTCTAGCCATAAATATATATATATATAATATATATATATAAATATATATATATTTATTTTTTTATATATAATAAGTGTGTGTTTGTGTGTGTATACAATATATGTATATATAATATATGTATATATAGAATATATGTATATATACCTATCGTGTATGTATGTTTATGTGTATATATTTTATATTTATTATATATATATATATATATTATATA
>NW_023650832.1:0-5841 GCF_015228065.2 Penaeus monodon | reverse complement strand
AATTTTTAAAAAAAAATAATTTTATATAAAATATTAATATATATATATATATTTTATATATGTGGTGTGTGTGTGTTTGGGGGTGTGTGTGTATGTGTGTGTGGGGGTGTGTGTGGTGTTGTGGGTATGTGGTCGCTTTTTTCCCCTTGAGTAAGTAAAAAAACGTTAAAAAAGTTTTCCCGTAGACTTTTTCCCTCTTTAAAAACTCGACTAAAATTCATATATTTAATGCATAAATATATATTATATATATAATATTATATATATATTAATATTATATATTATTTATTATACACAAAATTTTTAATTATTTATAAAAATTAGGGCATTACATAATATAAAAATATTTTTATATTATTATATATATATATATTATTATATATTATAATAATATATGCATAAAAAAATTAAGGATTTTTAGGAGTTGAAATTTGGGGAGGAAAAAGTCTAGGGAAAAAAACTTTTTACAGTTTCACTATAAAGGGGGGGAAAATCGGACCCAACAAAACCCACCACACACACACCACACACACCCCCGATATTATTATTTATAATTATATATATTTTTAATTATAATAATATATAATATATAAATATTAATATAATTTTAATATATGCAAAAATTATTGATTTTTTATTTCGTGTTGTAATTGGGAGGAAAAAGTCTAGGGAAAAAAACTGATACGTTTCCCTACTAAAGGGGGGGAAAAGGGGGGACACCCATACAACACCACACACACACACCACGCACACACACATAACCACACACCACACACACACACCCCACACCACAAAAACCACAAACACATATATATTATTAATAATAAAAATTACTATATATATTTAAAAAATTTGATATATATATATATGGCATTTACATAAAAAAAGTTATTATTGAAAGATATTATATGTATATAATATTTTTATTTTATATTAAATATTATATATATATTTTAAAAATATATTATATGTGTGGGGGGTTGTGTGTGTGTGTGGTGTGTGTGGGTTTGGGGTGTTGTTGGTGTGTGTTGTGTGTATGTGTTTTGCATTTTCCCCCTTTTGGGGTAATAAAAAATGTTATAGCAGTTTTCCGTAGGGGATTTTTCCCCCCAAATTACAACATGACAAAAAGATCATAATTTATATGCATAATATATAATTAATATAAAATAATATATAATAATTATATATTATTTATTTAATTTTTAAAATAGATTATATATATAAAATATTTTGTGTCTGTATTGAAAAAAATTAAAATTATCATAATTTTATATGTATGTATTATAAAAAAATTAAAACAAAAAAAACCCCACAAACAATTTTTTAAATAAAAAAATTGTAATATGTAACCGTTCTACATACATAATATAAAAATTATATATATTTTTAAAATTATATATAAAATATAAATATATAAATTAAAAATAAGATATATAATTAAAATATTAATATAGATATTATATTATATATTATATATAATATATAAAAATATATTTTATAAATTTTAATATATTTTATATATAAAAATATATTATATAGTAAAATTATAATATAAAAAATATAATATATGTAGTATGTTGTTTTTTGTTGCGTGGGGTGTTTTTTACACACACCCAACCATATAAAAAAAATATGATATATTTTATTATAATATAGGGAAAATTATTAAAATATTTTAAAATAAAATTATATATTATATAATATAATATTAAAATATTAAAAATATATATAATATATATAAAATATAAAATTATATTTTAAAATATTATATATAAAAATATATAAAATATATAAATTGGTGGTGTGGGGTTGTGGTGTGTGGGTTGTCTGTGGTGTTGCACCACAACCCCCAATCAATTAAAAATTTAAATTTGATATAATATATATAAAAATTATATTAATATATAATATTATATAATATAAAAAATTTAAATACAATAAGTATTTTATTATTATATATATATAAAAATTTATATATATAAATTTTAAAATATAATTAATAATTAAGATATAAATATAATATATATTATAAAATATATATATAAAAATTTAAACATAAGAATAAGCATCAATAATTACATGTTTTTATTATTTGCACACATACCCCCACACACATACACCACACACACCACCCCCACAATCAGGCCATAGGGGTTATATATTATTTTTATATATATGTTTATATAATATAAAATTATAATTTAATATATATATGTAAAATTATTAATTATATTATATATATTATATTAAAAATATTATATATATATAAAATATATATATATAATATTATATTAATATATATATATATATATATTTTATATATAATAATATATATATAGATATTATATATATAATATTTTTAAAATATAATTTATATGTGAATGGATATTTGGGGATATAGTAAGAAATAATAATATAATTATAAATATATATAAAATTTTATATATATGTATTGGGTGGGGGTGGGTGGGTGAAAAAAAAAATAATATAAAAAATATGAAAATATTTTAAATTTTTAAACAAAAATATATATATAAATTTTTATTTATTTTTTTTAATAAAAAAAACAAAAACCAAAAATAAATATATATAATTATATAATAAGTATATATATTATAATATATTTATAATTAAATAATTATACAAAAAAAACAAAAACAAAAAATATTATATATAATTATATATATATTATATAAAATTTAAATATAATTAATAATTTTTAAATAAATATAATTATATTTTAATTTTAAATTATATTTATATATAATATTAATTAATAAAAAACAAAAAATTATATAATATATATATATATATAAAATTAATATTTACATATTAATATAATTATAAATTTTTAATATTAAATATATTATATTATTATAAAATTTTATATATCATACCCTTTAGTCCCGGGGTTGTTGTGGGTGTGTGTGTGTTTTTGGTGTGTGGTATGGTGCCATAAATAAATCATGTAAAAAATTATGAGCTTTTTTTATTTAAAAACATATATATAATAATATAATATATATATTATTTTAAATATTAAATTATATATATTATATATTATGAATAAAATTATATAATTTATATATTATAAATATATAATATATAGAAAAATATTATATATATAAATATATTAATATATAATATATATATATAATTTTAAAATTAAAAAAAATTTTTGTAGATGTGTTTGGGGTGGTGCTACCCCCACACAGACAACCACCCCCACAAACCCCCACAACCCACACCAAAAAAAATATTATATATAGATTTTTATATATAAAAAAAATTTATATAAATATAATTATATTATAAATGATATATTTATTATATATAATATTATATATATTATTAGAATTTTAAAAATTGTTTTATTTTTTTTGTTTTATATTCATATTAATATAATTAAATTATATACATATTATTTTATAGTGTTGGGTTTTTGAAAAATAACACCCACACGCCCCCAAAACACAAAAAACAAATTTTAATATAAATATATATATATTATAATATATTATATATATAATATTTTAATATATTTTATTAAATATATTTATATTATTATTATAATTTTAAAAATTTATATTACAATAAAATATTTAAAAAATTTATTTTAAAATATATATATTTTTTTTTATATAAAATTTTATTATAATTTTAAAATATATATTTATTGTTGTAGGACGGATATAATAATAAAAAATTTATATATATGGATATGTTGTGTTTATAAGTATATTTAATTTAAAATAAAAAAATTAAAATTTTTGAAATATGTTTTTTATTTCATACAGACACAAAAATAATATATAATACATCTATATATGAAAATATAAATAAATTTTTAAATATTATTAATATATAAAAAATTATATATTATTATATATATTGTAAATTATGATTTTTAGCGATGTGTAATTGGGGGGGAAAAAAAGGTCTACGGAAAAAAAGGTTTTTTCCCATTTTTCACTTACTCAAGGGGAAAAAATGCGAACACATACACCACCACCACACAAACCCACAAAAACACACCACCAAAACCACAACCACACACAAAACCCCAACACCACACACTTTTTATATAAAATTTAATATATAATATATTATATATATTAAATTTAAAAATAATAATTAAATTTTATTAATTTACATATATATACTATATAGAAGGGTTATATATATTTACAAATATATGTAATTTAAATTATATGTAAGTTTAATATGTAAAATATATTAGTTGTGTGTGTGTGTGTTGGGGGTGTGGTGTGTGTGTGTGTGTGTGTGTGTGTCGGGGTGGGGGTTGGGGGTGTGGTGTGTATGTGTGTGCTTTTCCCCCCTTGAGTAAGTGAAAAACGTAAACATTTTTCCCGTAGATTTTTCCCTCCCAATTAAAACCCAATCGACTAAAGATAATATATTTATAGCATTATTATTATATATATATTAATAATTTTATTTATATATTTATATTTTACAAATAATAAATTATAAATTTTAATATATAGGGGGTGTGTGTGGGTGTGTGGGGTGTGGTGTAGTGTGTTTCGCATTTTCCCCTTGATTGAAAAAAATGTAAAAAAACAGTTTTCCCGAGATTTTTCCCCCCAAAATTACAACATGGGGGATTTAAAGTTCATTTTTTTTTAAGCATAATAATATATATTTATTAAAATTATAATTTTATATTAATATATATATTTTAATTTTAAAAATTTTATATATAGGGATTGCATATATATAAAAGGGCATATATATATATGTGTATATATTTTAATATATTAATAAAATATTTATATATAGATATATATTTAATATAAATATATATATATATGCAAAAAAATATATAAATTTTTTAGTCGAGTTGTAATTGAGGGGGGGAAAAAAAGGTCTACGGAAAAATGTTATACAGTTTCCTTACTCAAGGGGGAAAAAATGCGACAAACATTAACACCAAACACCACCACACCACACAACCACGCACACCCCACATACACACACCACACACCACACACACCACACCCCCCACAATAAAAGATAATTTAAAATTTTATATATTATATAAAATATATATATATATTTTTATATATTTTTTATATATATATTATTATATGTTATATATATAATTATTTATTAAAAATTAATATTAATAAAAATATATTATATTATAATATAATAATATATTTATATATTATAATATATATATTCTATGTATTGTGCCTGTAGGGTGGGGGGAGTTGGGTGTGTTGTTGTGTGTATGTTTTTGATATATTAAATCATGTAAAAAAGGTAATGGTTTTAAAACCCTTAGTTTATATAAATAAAATTTAAAAATTATATATAAAAAATAAAATATATATTGTTAATATTTATAATAGTTATATATATTAAATATAAATAATAAATATAATATATATATTAATTATTATATGGCCTCCGTTTTTTATCCCCGGAGTGACTGGTTTCGATCCTGGTCAGGGGGTTTTGTTTATTATCGAACAATGCGGCATTGATTTTTTTTATCTTTTCAAAAATTTTTACCTTGGTTACACTGACTTTTTAGGATTTGAATTGCAAAAATCAATTTCCACCGAGTGCCCCGGGGGTTAGCGTAAAACTTCGTATCATACTCAATTTGAGTAGATAGGTAATGTTTTGGAAGGGTAAGTTTCCTATTTGCACCTCCTTTTTAGTGGGTCGTCTGGCCAAGTTGGTTTACCCCGGGCCCTCCGGGTTTATTACCGGAGTGACCAAAATTTTCGAGTTGGTCATGGAGGGTTGTTTTTTATCGATATCAATCCCGGAGCTTTATTCCATTTTCAAAAAAATATACCAAAT